>NC_050181.1:27069923-27362423 GCF_008315115.2 Sander lucioperca
TGTATATGCTTCTGTGTGTGTGTTTCTGTGTATGTGTATATGTTTCTGTGTGTGTGTTTGTGTTTCTGTGTGTGTGTGTGTGTGTGTGTGTCTGTCTGTCTGTCTCTGTGTGTGTTTCTCTGTGTGTGTGTCTATCTGTGTGTGTGTGTGTTTGTGTGTGTGTGTGTGTGTGTGTCTGTCTGTCTCTGTGTGTGTGTGTGTGTGTGTGTCTGTCTGTCTCTGTATGTGTGTCTGTGTGTGTGTTTCTCTGTGTCTGTGTGTGTGTGTGTGTGTGTTTCTGTGTGTGTGTTTCTCTGTGTGTGTGTGTGTGTGTGTGTGTTTCTGTGTGTGTTTCTCTGTGTCTGTGTGTGTGTGTGTGTGTGTGTGTTTCTGTGTGTGTTTCTCTGTGTCTGTGTGTGTGTGTGTGTTTGTGTGTGTGTTTGTGTGTGTGTGTGTGTTTCTCTGTGTGTGTGTGTTTCTGTGTGTTTCTCTGTGTCTGTGTGTGTGTGTGTGTGTGTGTGTGTGTTTCTGTGTGTGTTTCTCTGTGTCTGTGTGTGTGTGTGTGTGTGTGTGTGTGTGTGTTTCTCTGTGTCTGTGTGTGTGTGTCTGTGTGTGTGTGTCTGTGTGTGTGTGTCTGTGTGTGTGTGTGTGTGTGTGTGGTAGAGAGAGAGAAGGTGATTATCTTCAGAGTGAGTAGTGATCCTTGAGTCATAATGAGAGAAACAAAGCGGCCTAGATTTAACTCAGGAGCATAACTCACGTGTTAATCAGGGAGTTTTAGACGTACCGCTGGGTGGATTTAGCTGCTGTTTGACAGAGCCAGGCTAGCCGTTTCCACCTGTATGCTAAGCTAAGCTAAGCTAATCTGAACATCTGACTAACTCTAGAGAGAGACCGCGTTGTCAAACTCTTCCTTTAAACTAGTTTCACTGTTCAGGCGTCCGGCACTGAACTCTGATCCTTCTTTGGCTCAAATTAAACTCTTAATCGGGCCATTGTTGTAGTGAGCAAAGCCCCAAAGGATGCTGGGAAAACAGCTCTTTGTAAGCATCTAATCACGACTTTAGGAGGTATTAATTAAACGTGTTGTGGGTTCCTTATGAAACGCTGAAGCAGCGCCAAACTGTTCAGCCTCCTGCGTCCTCATACTTTTGGTTAAATGACTGAATCGCCGAAAATAAAGCTGGCGTTTTCACCTGAAATAAAATCAGTGAACAACCTGATCGTCAAGTTGAAAAACTTTTGTGTTTTCTGCCTCCTAAGAACTCACAACAGCAGATTTTGAGCCCTGTCTTTCAAAATTAAAGAGCCAACGTTGTTGTTTTCCGTCATAAAGGGAGTTTTAGCCCTCCTGATGTCCTCGGGTCAAATTTGACCCATTTTCAAAAAGTTTCTCTATCAGAAATTTGGGTTTTCTTTCAAACAAATTGTCCAAAAAACTAACGTGGACGGTTCCATACATCGCTCTTCACAAGTTAAATAAATAATCAGCTCAGTACTTACAATGAATTTGGGTGTTTTAGTCAATTTTATAGCATTTGAAGAAAAAACATGTCAGACAAAAGTGACAAAAAAGTCGAAAAAAGTGACAAATGTAAAAAAGAAAAAGCTTTAAAAATTTGGGGAAAAAAAACACAAAAATGTTGTGAAGAGTAATGGTTGTACGGAACCATCCACATTGTTTTTGGATAATTAGGTTGAAAGAAACCCCAAATTTCTGACATATAACCAAAAACAGGATGAATTAGGATGAGGGAACTGCTGTAACCCTCGCGTTGTCTTCACGTCCACCTGCAACTTGTTTGGTTTTCGGAGTCAAAATTTTAAATGAAAAACGCTTTGGTCGTCTTTTTTGACACTTTTGTGGCTTTCCCCCGATATTTATGTCAATTATTTTCAACGTTTTCCGACTTTTTCTGAGCCTTTTGAAGTTTTTCCCAAATTTTTAAAGCTTTTTTTTTTTTTACAGTTGTCACTGTTTGACATTTTTGTCACTTTTTTTTTTTTTTTACATTTTTGTCACTTTTTTCAAAGTTCTTTTTATAAATTGTTTTTTCTTCAAATGCTATAAAATTGACTAAAACACCCAAATTCAATGAAAGTAGTGTACTGATTATTTATTTAACTTGTTAAGAGTGTCGTAGGGAACCATCTACGTTACTTTTTTGGACAATTTGGTCGATAGAAACCCAAATTTCTGATATAGAAACTTTTTGAAAATGGGTCAAATTTGACCCGAGGAAACAGGAGAGTTAAACATATAACGTTACTGAAGTTTTCAAACTGTGATTAGATGCTTCTAAAGTCGCGTTTTGTTGCTTTTCCTCCTAAGAAGAGAGCAGAGAAAATGCAGTAAAAGTACTTTTTTTTAATCCCAAGTCTGGGAGAAGTTCTCTGTGGAAACGTGACATAAAGCCTCTCTGCTGTAGAACTGAAATGTAGTTTCTTTTGGAAGTTCAGTGAAGGTTTTCTGTGCATAGGAGAGCAGCTCTAAACCAGACTTATACCGGTTTATCATTGGCCATATTCTGCTTTTTTTTGTTCTTAAGCCCCAGACACACCGACCAGACGGCCGACCGTCGGCAGAAAAGACAGTCGGACTGATCAGTCTCCCCGAGTTGGTCAAAAAGTTCCTCAGAACACACCGAAGAGACGAGACGCAATATGTCTCCATAACAGCAGGCGGCGCTAATCTGTATTGTCGCCTAAAAATGAAAACCGGCAGCTGATTGGACGAACGCGTCACGTGGGTCTGGTTTCTCTGGAAATTCAAAGACAGACTGTCATGGCGGCTTGTTCAGAATACGATCTCATATTGGACTAAAATAGTTCACCGAAACGTGTTTCTGAAAACATTTTAAGAGAGAAATAGGCCGTGCAGCTGCTGAATCTGTCTTCATTTCAGATCAACAAAGGTCAGTTTAAAAGATTTGTCAGATTTTGAGAGACTCTAGTCACGCTCATCCCGCTCCCCATTTCCGCGTTAGCTCTCTGATTCTCCCAATCAGATGGGTCATTGAGTCCGACTGCCCGTCTTCCGATTCAACAAGTCAAATCGGCCAAAATGAAGGCCGACGGCTCCACAGACGGACGACGGCACGGAACACACGGAACAGACTCGAGTCACCGACCTCGCCAGACTGTCAGACGGCCGATTATCAGGTTGGTGTGTCAGGACCTTTAAATGGGAGGCTTTCAAACAGGAACCAACGACAGTGAAGGTCCGGTCACATCATCGTTCTTGCGTTCACTTCTCTTTGAACGGCGGACACGTTTAACCCTTGAGTTGTCTTCCCGTCCACCATGCAAGTTTTAGTTTTTCTGGGTTAAAATTAAAACTTTTTTTCAACGTTTTTTGGTTGACTTTTTTGACACTTGTTTTCCGATGATTTTGTCACTTTTTTTTTCAATGTTTTTGTCTCGTTTCCCAACGTTTTTTAAGCCTCTCTCAACCAATTTTTTGTCACTTTTTCACAAATCTAATGAAAGTAGTGAAGTTATTTATTTAACATATTGAAACTTTTTTGAAAATGGGTCAAATTTGACCCGAGGACAACACAAGGGTTAAGTATCTTTTTCTTAACTTTGAGCGTGCGGATGAACACGGTCGGCGTCTAAAAGCACCGCTGCGCCGTGATCCAACATGAAGACCTTATTATTCCAGCAGCGTGTATATGTTTAGTATTCATCTCACTATGGAACAGTTTACCATCATCTTTTCCTTCTTCTTTCAGGGCAGTTTATGTTTGAATGCAGAGATGTGACCGCACCTTCAGAGCAAAAGAAAAAAAGACCAAAAAGTCCGTGAAGCTTTCACGGATATTTTCCAACACAGAAATCACATCATCGTGAATATTTCTCGGCCAACTTTGACTGCTTCTCAGCAGCTTACGTTTAGGATAAAAGCAGATGCAAGTTCTGGAAAAAATAAGAATATAAATGTGTTTTCTTGACTAACGAAAAGGATTTAGAAAGCCAAGAGTGCAATGAGTTATTAGTCCACTAATCCACTCATGTTTTTAGTTTTTTTTTAGACGTGAAGCACCTTAATGTTTGGACTCCAGATTCTCCAAAAGAATCACAGCTGGAGACTTCAGCTTTCACTGAAAATAGACATTTTCTTCCAGTTTCTTAGAGAATGTTTCCATAAGAAAAGCTGAAACACTAGTGGAGGTTTCTCCCCACATTACAGAATTATTATTATTACCATAACCCTGGTGTTGTCTTCCCGTCGATCAAGCAACTTTTAGTTTTTCTGGGTCAAGATTTGAAATCCAAACTCCTTTTTTTCCACACTTTTTTGTCCAAGTTTTTAGTCACTTCTGCTGTTTGTTTCTGCACTTTTTTTTTTGATGTTTTTCTTCTTTTTTTGCGCCATGTTTTTGAAGCTTTTTCCCAAAAATGTATCTTTTTTTTTCAACGTCCTTTTATCAAATTTTTTCTTCAAATTCTATAAAATTGAATAAAACACCCAAATTCAATGAAAGTAGAGAACTGATCAGTTATTTAACTTGTGAAGAGCGTTGTAGGGAACATCCACGTTATATTTTTGGACAATTTGGTTGAAAGAAACCCAAATTTATGATACAGAAACTTTTTGAAAATGGGTCAGATTTGACCCGAGGACAACAGGAGGGTTAATAACTAAAACAAAATGACCGTAAAGACAAAAAAACGCAGATTGTTTTTGTTGCGCTGCAGCGAAGATAGTTGGCTTATATTGTTAAAATGATATAAACGTTACTGTCCATTTCAGTACATCTTTTCACTCTGATGGGTTTCAGTTTTTCAGACGTTGGAAGAAAGAACAGAGGCAGGACTTAGCTGGAGAACTATTTGAAAACGGCGCCACCTGCGGGAAACGAGCGGTCCTACTGCAGTTTTTCAACGTTAACGTTTTCTTTGTATAAAGAAGTAAAAGGCTGATATTAAATACTCAAACTGGAACAACCTTCTGCTCATGACTAGGGCTGCAACTAAGGATTGTTTTCTGGATGAATGGATGAAGGCCGTTTTATGCTTCTGCGTCGAATTAACAGCGTTCCCCCGCAGACCCCTCTGCGTCTACGCCGTAGCCTGACGTCAACTCTCGAAAAATGTAACTACACGCCGCTCGGCCGTGGCTTGGTAGCATTGCACCCCCCCCCCCCCCCGACTCATTTCCTGGTTCTCCTTCTCCATAAACAACATGAAATCAAGGAGAGGGTTAACTCCAGATTTCCCACCGTGGTCACAAAGAACAGGGGAGACACTTTGTTTCTCTCACTAAGATTCTAGTCACTACTACTGAAGATAATCACCATCACTCTCTCACTTCTCCCTCGCTCTACCACACACTCCCCTCACACACACACACACACATGCCGGCCGGTCGACGCACACACCAGCGCACAAGTATAAAGATCAGGCCACTTACGTAGGCTACGGAGAAAGCTCTGCGTGGAGCCTCCGCACAACCATTAAACAGGCTTTAGTTGTTTGGTCTATAAAATGCCAGAAAATGGGGAAAATGTCAACCAGTGTTTCCCAAAAACCCAGTCATTCCTTTTAGGGATTTATTTCTACCGTTTATTAATCACACCAACTTATAGCTAAGCTACTGTGCTCGTTACAGTTGTACCTTTGGTTGGGAATCCCTGTTTTTAGAGAGAGTTTAACCCTTGTGTTGTCTTCCATTGGACCGTGCACGCAGGTCCTCCCTGGTCAAAACTGAAAATCAACATTTTTGTCCCTTTTTTTTCGACACTTTTGGCACTTTTTTCAATGTTTTTGGCACTTTTTACCGTTGAATGCTTCTTTTTCACTAGACTACCATGTATAAAGAACACTCACGCCAACTTATTATTAGTTTTACACTTATTTTTGGAATTCATGGTCAATCAACCTCATTTATATGAAAGTTCAGAGAGGATCCTTTCACGAAAACGTTTCAATTTCTTTTTCAAATGCTAAAAAACACCCCAAAATTCAATGAAAGTAGAGATCTGATCTCTCGTTGTAAGGAATCATCCATCTGTGTTGTTATTATTTTTGGGTAAATAAAATTCGGTAGTTAAAAAAGAAATCCATATTTCTAAAACAGAAATTCAGAAAATGGGTCAAATTTGACCCGAAGACAACACAAGGGTTTTTAAAATGTAAAGAAATAAAAACAGTAACTCTCTCTACCTGCGGGTGGCGCAGTTTGGTCTGAAGATGCATTCAGGTGCTTCACGTCAACCACTGTTTCGGGGGGGGAAAAATAATATTAAGCATCAACTTTAAGTTAAGAGACCATTGGGGAGGAAAAAACGAAAATTTCAGGGCAAGTCAAGGCAGTCACGCAAACACAGATCTAGAGTTCTCCCAGCGGTTCTCAGACAGACGGACGGACGGACGGAGACAGACGGAGGAGGAGCAGATTATGGGCGTTGAAGGCGATGATGCGTACAGACGCCGCTGCACTTTTCAGAGCGTGCACTATGACGGATACATGTTTTTGCAGGACACCACGCAGCTCTCCTCCCGGCGGCAGATTAAGACTCGGGAGGATTCTTCTATCTACAGGAATGCGTCTCGCACGTGAACCCGAGTGGCGTTCCCGCCTCAGGTCTCGGTGCGTGTGTGTGTGTGTGTGTATATGTGTGTGTGTGTGTGTGTGTGTGTGTGTGTGTGTGTGTAGCCAGAGGATTAGACGTCACGGGGCGAAGGATACGTTTCGGACACCACGGAGGCGATGTATTGCAAGGCAGCCGTTTACGATAAACCATTAACGGAGAATAAAGCAGGAATTAATCAAACGTGTTTATTTTCTTACTGCGTTGGGATGAGAGAGTGTGTAGCAAAGTGCAAAGAGTTCAAACACACACACACACACACACGCACACACACACACACACACACACACACACACACACACACACGGCAGCCTCGTGTTGCAACAGAAGTGTGACATTGTTGTGGGAGTGTCTATGTATCGCAGAGAGCGCGTCACAATATATCGCCGTGTGGGTTGTTGTCCCGCTGCCAGTCTGCAGAGATCCGAACACGGTCGGCTCGCTCTTCAGTCATGCAGAAAAGACAACAAAACGCAACGAAGACCAAAGCTTTCGGATCCGACCTGAGGCGTTATGACCCGGAGGTGGCGCCGTGACGGTGCTGCGGGGTGGGGAGGGGGTCAGGAGTGATCAGGAGTGATCCATGGGTTCCATGGCGTTGTTTTGCTCGCCGTCCTGACTCTCCATCTCCTCCGTTTGCTCCGCCTTCCCGTCCGGTTTGTCGGCCTCGCCTGCCTCGCCTGCCTCGCCTGCCGCGCCCGCTGCAGGTTCGCGGTCAACCTTAGGCGTCGGTTGGCCCGTCTTAGTCCCGTCTGTCCGCTCCTGGCCGCCGCTCTGCTGCTCTCGGAGGTGGCGCTCCATGGAGGCCTGGATGGAGGACACCATCTCCTGTAGCTTCCTCCGCTGCTGCTCCATCAGGCCGGGGTCCGGGCCGCGCCCGTCCTTCATGGTGACGAAGCCCGGTGCCATGCGGACCAGCTCCCGGGTGGCGTCCTCGGGGATGTCCGACAGATCCGGTGGGCCCCGGGACACGCTGGCGCTCAGGTCCACGCCGCTGCTGTGCTGGCGCGTGATAGGCCGGTGCTCTGGAGGGGAGGAGCCCCCGGCGCTGCCCAGCGAGTGGCCTTTGCCCTGGAAGGCCGTGACGCTCTGCAGCTGCTCCTTCTTGCGGACGACTCCGCCGCTGCCCAGCCGCAGCCCGCCGTGAGACGGGCTCCCCTCTCGGCTGCCGCGGCCGGCGCCGTCGGGGCGCAGCTGCGCCAGCGCCTCCTTCACCAGATCCTCCACATCGGGGCCGACGGGGAAGTGGCCGGCGGCGTCCACGCACAGCTCCAGGCGCTCCTCGGCGGCGTTATAAACAAAGGTTTTCCCCGTCAGGTGAGGCAGTGTGCAGTGCTTCCCGTCCATCAGGCCTGAAACACAAAACCATCAGAGAATCTTCAGGATGTTACGACATTCGCGTGTAGATGTGTAGCAAAAGCCAATCAGTGTTTAGAAAGCAGTTTTCTGTGGGAAAAGTAAGCAGGGGAGTTTGACTACCTGGGGCCTGTTTCACAAAACCAAGATAAGGGATTAAGCTGGGATTTCCCCGTTATCCTGGATGAATTAAGCCTTGACTCGGTTTCACGAAAGTGGAGGCACATAAATCACCATGGAGATTTACTCTGTGCAGCTAGCCTGCTCCTGACCAGGCTAACAGCCAGGATTTATTAATCCTGGAGCCTTTTCTGATCACCCAGCAGGTTTTACCCTATTGTTATCAGCCGGGATTAAAATACAACAGGTGCATATTGCGGTTCATTTAAGTACTGTTGTTATTTAAAGTTGGGACCATCATTTTTTTTTTATAATTATTCATGTGACAGTCATTGTTACTGTTATATTGCTGTATGAAGACTGCTGTTCATATTGTTGTTAGAAGTTTGATGAATATATTATGGCAGTTGTTGAGATAATTAGAAAAGACTGATAAAATTTCAAATGTGTTTTAAATGAAATCTGTTACTAAGGGTAATAAATACATACAACGCTGTACATTTCTATAGTTGACCAATGCACCTTGAATTATTTTAGTTGATAAATTTTTTTTTTTAAATTCTTTAACAATAAAGGATCATGTTTGTTCCGCTTCCATGTGCATTGTATTTGGCATTCTTAACACACAATTTGTGTTGTTATTGCTGGGACTATAATTTGGGAGGATTGTACAATTTAAAGAACATATCCTAATTGTACAATCCTCCCAAATTATAGTCTTAGTTCACTGGACCAGTAACTATCTAGTGATGTAGGCTACTGTACATTCATGTAACAACAGGGAGAGGACACCCCAATGGTTTTTGACCTTATGTTTTGCTGGGGGGGGAAATAACTGATGAATATACTCTGTTCCATTCATGTTTACAGTGTGCATGGAATGTATCACTTAATTATCTTTATAGTTTCTAGATTTTAGAGTCCAATTTCTTCAGTGTCTTTATTTTCTATGTCCATATATACAAGGGAGCAAGGCATATAATATGTAGAGAAGGAAGCTCGTCCTCTATAAAAATTTTTAAAAAAAACGCGATAATAGCGGACAGACTGAATGATATATCTAAAAAATATACATTTATGAACTACTGCTCTTAACTGAAACCATTCAATGAGTCACTGTCATTTGCAAAAACGAACAGTTGTACACTTTGCATTAAAAGCGAGCAGTGGAAGTTAATATGACTTAGGAAATTTATATTTTAGCCCATTAAAGAGAGAGGGCGAAACAGAGTGAAAGAGATATTTACGCATCATACTCTAGCATTGTAGAAAATTGATCTTCATGGTAAATTTCCTGAGTAACATTATCTTCTGTTTACTTTTAAGGCAAAGAGTACAACTGTTAATTTGTGCAAATGATTAGTAGCCTAATCCTTGAATGGTATGATTATGACGGTTTCAGTTCAGAGCAGTGGTCAGTTAATGTATATATTTAGGCTGCTTACACATTCAGTCGGTCCGTGATCGTCTGCCACGCTTTCTCTCACTGTTTCATTACAGCGGCCGTGTTTCTTTTCTTTTTATACAAATAATGTGTTTCACGTGATCATACTTCCACAAGAAGCTGCTGCTCACTCTGTATAAAGTATGAACAATGCGTATTCTCCATTTTGGCATCAGTAAATCTGTGATCGACCTCGCGGTCTTTTGAGGAAAGCTGTGGACGCTCATCTATCTGAATTACTTCAGCCTGGCTCGACCTAGTCGCTCCTCCTCAGCCTGACTTGGCCTTCGTGAAACGCACCAAGCCAGGATGCACAGATTAGACTAGGTCAAGCCTCGCTTTATCAGTTATCCTGGATTTATATATTCTGCTTTTGTGAAACAGGCCCCTGGTAAGTTCTGAAAATGATATGCATGTTGTTGTGTTTGTGGAGCAGCTCCGATGTTAGCACAGCCCTGATAGAACCAAACTCCATCCAGAAAACAAGCATTTTAAAAGTTGTTTGCTTGTCGTCTTGCGGACAGACCTGATAAAGTATGAATTCTGACTTTTTACAAATCAGCATCATGATGTTGTTATTTCGGCATACTTTTTATCTGTAACCAGTGTTGGGCAAGTTACTTCCAAAATATAATACATTATTGATTACTAGTTACTGTCATTTGAGAGTAATTAGTTATATTACAATACTACTGTCTCTGAATTGCTATGCTTTACACTACTTTTGCATTACTTTTGAGTTACTCTCACCAAAATAAAAGCGGAAATTATGACTTGGCAGGTAGCTTTTGAGTTTCCCCACGGGATCAACAAAGTCTCATCTTTATCCACGATATACTTATAATTTATTCATATTATTTTGTATTATTAATGTGAATCTGCAAAGTAACTAAAGCTATAAAATAAATAGTTAAGTAAAACGTACAATAGCCTACTTGACTCTGAATTGTGGTGGACTAGAAGTATCCTAATAATAGGAGAAAATTAAAATACTCAATTAAAAGCACCTTACCATTGAATCGAAGTAGCCTAGGTTATAGTTACTTTCCACCGCTGATAAAATGTAATGATATTACGTGTAGCAACACTAAACATTAATTCCAGACATGTTATCTGTCAATTGCTCGGTCACATTGCTGTCAATAATGTCCATCTCGCAAATGTATCCGTCTCTGCAGTCATCTCAACCATCGAATCCAGCAACAGGAAATAACATTCGCAGACTTAAGTTACTGAGATTGTAACGAGTATAATATTACTGACATTTTATTAGTACTGCGTTATATTACTGCGTTAAAGCCAAAACGAATACATTACTGTAATTGCGTTACTTTTGTAACGCGTTACTCCCAACGCTGGTTACGACACAAAATCATTTCTATCCTTCTGATCTAATGTTGCAGAAGTGAAACTCTGAGGGAGTTGAGGTGTACCAATCAGTGAGAGAGGCTGGGTATGATTTGAATGTTTCTATACTGGTGCAACACCAGAATAGAATCAAAATAAAATGATGCTTCGTCTCACTATCTTTTGGCTGCCCCCTCTTAGATGACTAATCGGTCGTTTTGGTTTTGGTCAACTAAGATTTCTATCCATTAGGCTATTAGTAATTTTGTGATGCTTTTTCAAGCTTAATGATTTAATGCGTGCATGTCACTGTCTGCCTGTCTGTCTGTCTCTCTGTCTCTCTCTCCGTGTAGTGTAGAACCGGTTAAAGTAGAATCTGTGTAACCACAGCAGGTCAGAAAACACCCCAAACCTGATTACAGGAATCAGGGTGTTTCCAAGTCACATGTCTCATTATGGTCTAACCTTCTGTCTGTCTGTCTGTCTGTCTGTCTGTCTGTCTTTCTCTCTGCCTTTTGTTCCTTCTTTCTGTTCCTTCTGTCTGTCTGTCTGTCTGTCTGTCTGCCTGCCTGCCTTTCTTTCTTTCTTTCTTTCTGCCTGCCTGTCTGCCTGTCTGCCTGTCTGTCTGTCTGACGATGTGTCCCAGCGCTGCAGGTAAAAGCCAAACGTACCCATGTCCTTCTTGACGATGTTGTAGAAGACGCCGCCCTGCTGGAATAAGTGCGGCAGCTTCTTTGCGTACGACCAAACGTCCTCGCCTGGAAAATAGAGAGAGAGAGAAAAACTGGAATCAACAAACCAACACACCCACACCCACACCCACACACACCCACCCACACCCACACACACACACACACGTTGCATTTAGAGCAACACCTGCAGCCTGTGAGACTCAGCTGATAATCTGCGGTTTGTTATTCACCTGCCTGCTGTGACCAATCAGGAAGCAGCGTGCAGGGGTGCTGTACACCTACATGAGAGAGCGGTTTCCTCTCACGCAGATAAACAACCGACAGATAAACAATGGATTAGTTATCAACTATTAAATTAATCTCCAACTATTTTGATAATCGATGAATCGGTCTGAGTTAAACCTTATGTGACGTCAGCTTGTTAAATGTGAACATTTTCTACTTTCTTCTCTCCTCTGAGATAGTAAACTGAATCCTTTCATCCTTCCCTGCGTACTTCCTTTCCTGTCTTCTTTCCTTCCTTGCCTCCTTTCTTTCATCCTTCTGTCCCTTTCTCTTCTTTTATTCCCTCTATACTTCCTTTTCTCTCCCCTCATTACATACTTAAAAACTTACATAATACTAAAGCTGCAAAGATGAATGGATTAGTTGTCAACTATTAAATTAATCTCCAACTATTTTGATAATCGAATAATCCAGTTTTTTAGGTAAACTTGTGTGATGTCAGCTTGTTAAATGTGAATATCTTCTAGTTTCTTCTCTCCTCTGGGACAGGAAACTGAATCCTTTCATCCTTCCTTCCTTCTCTGCATTCCTTCCCTTCCTCCTTCCCTACGTACTTCCTTTCTTCTGTCTTCTTTCCATCCTTCTTTATTTCTTTGTTTGCTTTCCTTCTATCCTGCCTTCTTTCCCTTTTCTTTCCATCCTGGCCTACTTCCTTCCCTCCTCTTTTCTTCCCTACGTTCTTCCCTTCTTCTCTCCTTCCCTCCTTACATATTTACTCAAAGCTTACATAAAGTGTAGAGCTGCAGAGATGAATGGATTAGTTGTCAGCTATTACATTAATATCCAACTATTCTGAGATATTTCATATCCATCCATCAGTTTGAGTCATTTTTTATGTAAAAACAGGTAAACTTCTCTGATGTCAGCTTGTTAAATGTGATTTTTTTCTAGTGTCTTCTCTCTTCTGTGACAGGAAACTGGATATATTTGAGTTGTGGACAAAACAAGACATGTGAGGACGTCATCTTGGACTTTTTGGGAAACACTGATCCACATTTTAGAGACCCAACAACTCATCCATTCATCCAGAAAACAAGCCACACATTAGTTGCAGCCCTAAACAGAAAATATTATTCTTTTGAAGTGAATGAGCACCACTCAAGATGCTGCACCAAGTTGTTTTCAGACTCTGCTTTTCTTTTCATCTCATGTTTAAACGTTTCAGAATTTAAATATCTGGCTTGTTTTAAAGTAAAGAAGGATAGTGTTTGTGTCCGAGCAGCTAAAAGCATCCTGACATTTCTACTGTGTGAAGACTCTGGGCGGATGTTTTGTGTGTCTAAGCAGACGGCAGGATTGTTGAACGTGAGCTCCTGCTAACAGGAAGTGCAGCGTCAGGCCTGCAGAGCCGTTCAGAGTGCAGATGAGACCTTCCTGGATATCGACAGACGCTGACTGTTGGCCGCCTCATTTGTTTATCTGGACGCAGCCGCGACCTTCGACCCTGTTGGCTGGTGAGACGGGGGAGGGCGGCGGCGAGATGCCTGAGTCAGCACATGGAGCACGCGCGCACACATACACACACACACACACACACACACACACGGACGGACATACAGATTCAGATACAGACAGATGGACCGATGAACACACAAACACACACACACACACACGTTGCATTTAGAGCAACACCTGCAGCCTGTGAGACTCTCAGCTGATAACCTGCGGTTTGTTATTCACCTGCCTGCTGTGACCAATCAGGAAGCAGCGTGCAGGGGTGCTGTACACCTACATGAGAGAGCGGTTTCCTCTCACGCAGATAAACAACCGATTAGTTGTCAACTATTAAATCATCTATATAATAACCTCCAACTATTTTGATAATCGATTAATCAGTTTGAGTTCAAACTTGTCTGTCTGCAGCTTGTTAAATGTGAATATTTTCTAGTTTCTTCTCTCCTCTGTGACAGGAAAATGAATAATGAATGAATTGTGTGTGAAGTTTCCCTCTTAAATTCACCAAAGGTTAGCAGTAATTAATATTCCAAGTGTCTGACAACATCATGGAAAGGTTTTCTAAGGAGGCTGACCTTTCTGTTAAAGAGTAAGATCCTTTTTTTAAACATAAAAACATCTGCGAAATTGCACTCGCTGAACCCACCAGACTCCATGTAAATAAACACTAATTTTAGCATCGTAAAACACACTTAATTCAAAGTCGACAGAAACAAAATAAAACTATGAAAAGCCGTTTTGTGTCGTCTTTCCACTTGTCCAACCATCACAACTCTAGTTTTGGTTGAAATAAACACATAGTTTACAGATTTACATGTGAGAATATGTTGGCTCTATACACGCTAAAAGTATTGTTTTTTTTAAATGGAGTCTGGTGGGTTTAGCGCTAGCGACTTCAGAGCTGTTTCTGGTTAAACAGAAAGGTCTTAAAGAGGTTTAAAAGGTCTATCTCTGAAGGGATCCTTTCATAATGTTGTCAGACACTTAGAATTTTAATCTGAGTCTGTCAGCGGCAAAAACAGAACTTTTAGTGGACCAATTTTAATATAAAAAATAATTGTCTAAATGTCAGTAATCAACCGGGGAAGTTTAATGTTGATATCAGTTATAATCTTGTCCCTGTTCACCTGCAGTGACTCCTTAAAATCTGCTCTCAGAACTAAACTAAAACTAATTTCTTTAGAAGAGGTTTCATGAGAAGGCGAGGGAGAGACCGCTTACATGTCAGACTTCTATTCTTACTACAGATGTAACAAGGCATTGTGAATCTGTTAAAAAAATGGACATAGGTGTGTAAAGATTACAACCGGTTGGGATGAACAGCCGAGGGAGTAACCTACTCTAACTGGTTTGACTTCGCCTTCTTTGTTTAGTCATTTAAAGAGATTAGTTTATTATTTCATTTGTAGAATTTAACCCTTGTGTTGTCTTTCCGTCGACCATGCACCTTTTGGTTTTTCTCGGTCAAAATTTAAAATTAAATTGGGTTTTTTTTTTCAACTTTTGTCACTTTTTTCTGAGTTTATTTGTCACTACTTCCGATGTTTTCTTGTCACTTTTTTGATGTTTTTGTGTTTTTTCCCCACGTTTAAGAAGCTTTTCTGACATTTGTCGCTTTTTTCAATGTTGTTTTAACAATTTTATTTTTCAAATGCTATAAAAATTGAATCAAAACACCCACAATTCAATGAAAGTATTGAACTGATCTTTCATTTTACTTGTGAAGAGCGTTCTATGGAACCATCTGCATTATTATTGGGCAATTTGGTTGAAAGAAATCCAAATTTCTGAAATAGAAACGTTGAAAATGGGTCAAATTTGACCCGAGGAAAACAGGAGGGTTAACTAATTATTTCATTAATAGTACTTAAAAGAAAATACAGTTTCAGTGACACTTTTCTTCAGGACGCATCTGTTGTTCTGCACAGTTTGTAGAAAAGCAGGAATATTTTTCACTCATTTTGTCTGCAGCTCATTCTGTTAAAATAATCAGATGGTCAACTTAAAATCCTGAATGGTATGAATGGTGAGTAGTAGTTAGAGTTATCCCTGATCAGATAGAACAGGAAAACACTGACAGGGGACATTTTACTGCACCATACAGACTTCACTTCAAGTACTTTAACTGCATTAGTGATGCTGATTAAACCCTTTTAATTACGTAAGGTTTTGAATGCAGAACTTGTATTTGTTGTGGAGTATTTTCACAGTGTGGTGTTGGTACTTTTACTGCAGTTAAGGATCTGAATACTTCATCAGTAGAAGTTTAATCGTTTTTTTTGGAGACTTTTTATGCTTCAGATTCATTTACAGATGTTCCGATACTGATACCAGTATCAGTATCTGCTCCGATACTGCCGAAAACGCTGGTATCAGTATCAGGAAGTACTGGAGTTTATACACCGATCAGATACCACGTAATAAAGCCCTAAAGAAAATCTACCTTAAAGTAGTTTATTTAGGTTCTTTTTCCGTTATAACTGACTGTATATTAGTCTATGGTTATAACTGACTGTATATTAGTCTATGGTTATAACTGACTGTATATTAGTCTATGGTTATAACTGACTGTATATTAGTCTATGGTTATAACTGACTGTATATTAGTCTATGTTATAACTGACTGTATATTAGTCTATGTTATAACTGACTGTATATTAGTCTATGTTATAACTGACTGTATATTAGTCTATGGTTATAACTGACTGTATATTAGTCTATGTTATAACTGATTGTATATTAGTCTATGTTATAACTGACTGTATATTAGTCTATGGTTATAACTGACTGTATATTAGTCTATGTTATAACTGACTGTATATTAGTCTATGGTTATAACTGACTGTATATTAGTCTGTTATAACTGACTGTATATTAGTCTATGGTTATAACTGACTGTATATTAGTCTATGGTTATAACTGACTGTGTATTAGTCTATGTTATAACTGACTGTATATTAGTCTGTGTTATAACTGACTGTATATTAGTCTATGGTTATAACTGACTGTATATTAGTCTATGGTTATAACTGACTGTATATTAGTCTATGTTATAACTGACTGGATATTAGTCTATGGTTATAACTGACTGGATATTAGTCTATGGTTATAACTGACTGTATATTAGTCTATGTTATAACTGACTGTATATTAGTCTATGTTATAACTGACTGTATATTAGTCTATGGTTATAACTGACTGTATATTAGTCTATGGTTATAACTGACTGTATATTAGTCTATGGTTATAACTGACTGTATATTAGTCTATGTTATAACTGACTGTATATTAGTCTATGGTTATAACTGATTGTATATTAGTCTATGGTTATAACTGACTGTATATTAGTCTATGGTTATAACTGACTGTATATTAGTCTATGTTATAACTGACTGGATATTAGTCTATGTTATAACTGACTGTATATTAGTCTATGTTATAACTGACTGTATATTAGTCTATGGTTATAACTGATTGTATATTAGTCTATGTTATAACTGACTGTATATTAGTCTATGTTATAACTGACTGTATATTAGTCTATGGTTATAACTGACTGTATATTAGTCTATGTTATAACTGACTGTATATTAGTCTATGTTATAACTGACTGCATATTAGTCTATAGTTATAACTGACTGTATATTAGTCTATGTTATAACTGACTGTATATTAGTCTATGTTATAACTGACTGTATATTAGTCTGTTATAACTGACTGTATATTAGTCTGTTATAACTGACTGTATATTAGTCTATGGTTATAACTGACTGTATATTAGTCTATGGTTATAACTGACTGTATATTAGTCTATGGTTATAACTGACTGTATATTAGTCTGTTATAACTGACTGTATATTAGTCTGTTATAACTGACTGTATATTAGTCTATGGTTATAACTGACTGTATATTAGTCTATGGTTATAACTGACTGTATATTAGTCTATGTTATAACTGACTGTATATTAGTCTATGGTTATAACTGACTGTATATTAGTCTATGGTTATAACTGACTGTATATTAGTCTATAGTTATAACTGACTGTATATTAGTCTATGGTTATAACTGACATCTCTAGATTCATTTTACACCATTTTTTTTTCATGAACTTAAAGTGTGTGAAGTGTAAACGCTACAGCCCTTACTCTTACCCATCAAGGTTGCTAGGAGACAAAGGGAGGACATCTCAAGGTCGATGCTGTCCTGGAGCTCGCGGCTGCTCATCCTGCCGGTCGTCGTCACGGCGTCCTCGCTCTTCACGGCGTGCAGGGCGGAGTGGGAGCTGGAGGCTCGCGGTATGGACGCCACGGGGCTTTTGTCCTCGCCGCCTCTCAGTATCTCCACCGTCACCCTGTCGCCGTGCTGCAGCGCCACGGGCTCGTTCTCCTCGCCGTCCCTCGCGGGGACTAGCTCTTTGGGCGGGAAGCCGTAGCGGATGAACTGCTGCCCCGGCGGCACGCCAAACTGGTTGGCGATGCTCCGCTGCAGCTCCGAGAAGGTGGTGCGAGCCTGCAGGGTCAGCATCGCCTGCCTGCCGTCGCTGGTCGTCACGCGGATCTTCTTCTCCTTATTGGACGAAGAGGACGGGGAGGATTTAGTGGGCGTGGCCGGAGCTGAAGAGGAGGACGTTTCCGGGGAGCCCCCGGGGGAAGACGTCCGGCCGTGGCCCTTCTGCTCCTGCTTCAGTTTGTCCGTCAGTCGCTTCTGCGTGACGAAGGCCTGCTCGCTGATGCTCTGCTGGATGCTGCGCTCCGCCCGGCTCATCGTCAGCTCCTCTTTGTGGAGCGTCTTCGCTTTCTGGCCCGTGAGGATGATCTTAGTGGGCGGCTGCGGGTCTGGCGCCTGCGGAGCCTCCGCGGCGTCGGTGAGACGCGGCACGTGAGCCCCGTCGATGGACACCGGGTTGTACTCGTCCGGGTTCTTTTTGGCGGTGTGATGCAGGATGGTGTTGACTACTTTCTGCACCAGGATCTCGCTGCCGAACTCTCCCGGGAAGTGCTTGGTGACGAGCTTCATGGCCACGTCGTACACGTTGCTGTTCAAAGACGGCTCCGTCTCGTACTGGAACCAGTACACCGTCTCCCTCACCACCCGGCCGCCCCACTCCAGCGTGATGGGGAAGGCCTCGGGGAGGTTGTCGTACTCCTTCTCCTCCCAGAAATGTTTGAAGCCGCACCCGCATTTCCCGCCGTGGGAGCGGGTGTTGGTTCGGTCTCCGTCCAGATACACCACGGACCCGTTGCCGCGGATGTGGCGCACTGACGTGCCGTGACACCAGTTGCAGGTGTTGAGGGAGCTCAGTTTGTAATCTGGGATGAGGACGTCTCTCTGGGGGTCGTAGGAGCACACGACGTTGTTGAGCGGGAAGCTGTAGTTCTTATCCGGCCGCAGCTGGCCGTGAGTGGATTTGGCCAAGTTGTAGAGCTTCCCGCCGGGAACCAGCCACTCGGGCAGGACGTGCAGCTCAGACAGGGCGCCGCATATCAGGCAGCGGTGCAGCCGATTCTCCATCACCGACTTCTTAGCTGCCTCGGTCACCTCCTCGGGCTGGATGCCGATCATGCCGGTGCGCCTGTACACGTACTGGTGCACGTCCGCCACCAGCGCCGGATGGATGCTGTGCTTCTCCATGAACACCTCCTCCATGGCGTTGACTAGCCGCATCAGATACTTATCCTGCAGGCTGCGGTCGCCGCCGATCACGCAGCTGCCGTCTTGCTCCAGCTTGATGTACTTCCTGATGAGCTCCTGAGGGACGCCCCAGGCTTTTGGCAGCAGGCGGGCCGGCAGCTTGGGCAGCACCGTGTTCTTGATTCCCACCAGAGGGATGTAGTGGTTCCTGCCGGAGCTGCTCCAGGCGATGCAGATGGGTTTGTTAAGCTGCCCGTCTTTCCCGCTGCACTGCTCCTCCGCCACCAGCCCAGGCAGGAAGGTGGCCGAATAATCCCCGGAGCTCCTCATCCCACTCAGGGAGTCCAGCAGGATTATGGGCCGGTGCAGGACGTTGGCTAAACCAAATATATGGATGTTGCGTAGTCCGAGCGGCACGCCTTCAGGCGGGATGAAAAGCGGATCGCACTCGTTTATGATGTCCTCCCACTCCGCGGCGTCGATAAAATCCTGAAAGAGAGCCTTATAGCGGTCCAGGTTCTGTTTGAAGTTCTGTTTCAGGTTTTCTCTCAGGGCGTGCCAGAACAGCTCCCTGCCCACCAGCGCTCTGGACACGGCGTGGACCAGGCAGTGCCCATCTCCATCTACATGGACGGGGATGAGACATTCTCTGCTGCTGTTGGCTTTCTTCACCTCCTCTAGAGTGTCATGGAGGTATATGAGGCTCCCTGACCTGTCTTTGCCGTAGCCCATTGTAGAAACATGGTCCGGCTCGATGAGAAAAGCTCTGTCTCCCAGGAGAGAGCAGTCAAACATCTCACCTTGGTTCATGTCCCTCAGCAGCTTGGCTTTGCCGGTCTGTTTATCCATGCCGTACCTGGTGAGCACCGGCGACAGCAGCTTGCAGTGGTAATTAGAAAGCCCCATTACTTTCACCAGCTCCGTGCCTTTCTTCGGGGCCCCGGTGACGCCGAGCAGGGCGTTTCTGAGCAGATTGTGGAGCACAACATCAGGATCCGTGACTTCTTCGACATTTAACAGGTTCTTCTGTTCGTGGCGTTGACCACACTCCGTGCACTCGATGCTAACGGAGCCGTAAGCGGGGAAGAATAGCCTCGCCTGACATTTCGGGTCCGGGCAGGTACCGGACAAAATACGCTTGTCTTTTTTCTTTGAGCTCTGTAGCAGCGACATGTCGGGCGGGAAAAGCTAAAAACTGTGCGTCAGCTTCACTAAATCATGATAGTTACCCTCCGGCGAGGCTGTCTGTTAGCTTCGGCTCTGCTAGCGATAGTTATTTGCCACAATAACACAAGAACAACACGGAAGCGGCTGTTTTTTTTTTTTTTCCTTTAGCAACTGGCCGTTGCTAAACGTAAATACGTCATGACGTAAGATTGTGGGACTTGTAGTTTTGCTGTGTATTAACTTTAAAATATTTACACACGAGAATCACAAATGACTCATGCTTACTTGTAATTGTGTCACTATAACTGCAAAACAAGAGACTTTTTTTTAATTTAACACACATCCATTGTTAAATGATTAAAATCAGCGACGTCAACGTTCAATCGCCTATGTTTCCCAGAATGCAACACGCCGCAGCGACGTTTTTGTTGTGTGAGGAAGTCAATACAGCAGAATCATGGCGGTTGGGCAGAATAGATGGATTGTTTCTCAAACTATCTTATAAATTTGGTCCCCGAAATGTAATAAAAGTGTTTATTGTGCTACATGTGCTTGTACAGTTTTGTGTAGCAGTGTGGTTTGTACGATTCGGGGCATACAAATAGCTGACTTTTAAATCAATGTAACTGACAACAGTAGTTTGGTGGCTAGCTTACGAGCTTATAATATAACGTTAATTAGTTGATTTAAGCAATGAATAACGACATTAATTCAAACATAATTCACAGTGTAGACTAACTGACGGCCGTTACACGCAGAGTTGTGGATCAATGGAGTGATAATGTTACTTTATTGATCTGGAATATGGAGAGAAAGAAACTGTCGCCAAACTCCATTCAGAAATCCGTCAATTTAAGACTTCTTCGCTTACCGTCAAACAAGTACATTTACTCAAGTACTGTACTTGTATAAATGAATGAATATCATGACAATACTATTCTTGTCAGGAGTACTTTACTTGAGTATTTTAATCTCATGGTATTTAATACTTCTACTACATCTCAGAGGGAAATGTACTTTTTACTTCACTACTTTTATTTCATTCAAACACAGTCATTCGTCAGAAAATACAACACGGTATCCACTTCCGGTTTTGCCCGTCACAATAAAAGCACTATGTTTAATGTAACTTCCTCTTAACCTTCAACTGAGAGGTTACACAATAAAATACCATACACTGTTAATAACGTACATTCATTTTAATTATTTAATTTATTTATAATAATTATAATTTGATGAATTTACTTTTTTTAATAAATATTTTTAATTTATTGTTACCTATTGTAATTTATTTTGGAATCATTTTAATATACTTATTAGTTTTGATAAATTCTTTATAATTTTAATGTATTTTTAAGTATTCATTTTTTTTCATTGTTTTTATGAAATTATTTTGTTTTTTTTAAATTTTGTAATGAAAAGAATTGTTTTAATTATTTTTGGAATTTTCTAAATTTATTTTTAATTACTTTTCTTTTGTATTTTTATTATATTGGCAAAAATGTCACTAACAGGCCAACAGTTCCATCAAGTGTCCAAAAGAGGAAATAGCAGGACTTAAAACTAAAAGAAAACTCATAAATCATAAATACTAATAACATAAAAATACAAAGAAGAAATAAAGAAATGCCAGGTAATGACGAAACATCTGTTTTAATATCATATGTTTTCATTTGTTCACAGGACCTCTTCCTGAAATAAATATTAATATTTCTGTTCATGGTAAAACTTCTCTGAACATCTGATAACAGTCTGTAGATTTATTATTACACTGCATATATCTATATTATTCTTACTACTAGTATAATGTCACTGCTACTACATTGCACATATCTGTACATGTTGTTCATACGTTGTTTATATTACATAGCCATATGTATTCTGCTCTTATAAGGTAACTGCTAGCTAATACACTGCACACATTTATATTTAATTTACATTACTCTAAACTACCTCCTGTAAACCAACTGTACACTACTGTCTACACTGCACTATATTTCTTGTCCTGTCTATACTTTGTATATCACATTGCACTTTTCTGCTCTTTTTTGCACTTCTGGTTGGACGCAAACTGCATTTTGTTGTCTTTGTACTTGTACTCTGCACAATGACAATAAAGTTGAATCTAATCTAATCTAATTTATTTGTCTTTCTGTGACTTTTTATTAACTTAAAGAATAAGTTCACACACATATGACGTATAAAACAAGAAATGTGCCCTAATTTGGTGCAAACATAAATGACTTATGATATTTTCTGTATGCTGTCACCAGCATTTTTGGGGGCAGGCCATAGGGGGCCGGGCCCGCCCCCAAAAATGCTTGTGCCCCCCCACTTGAGGCACAGATCTCTTAAAAAAGTTTTACTTTAATTTTAATTTTATATTATCATAGCTAATTTTGTGTTGCATTAATGTTGCATTATTTATCATTAAAATATAAAAAAATATAAAGAAACAATGGTGTGATTTTGTTTGATTGATGGGAATCTACACTGCAACAGCCTATCACAGCCTTACTAAAAAGAAAGTTAGGCTACGTACGTGACGTAGCCTACGTCAGTGTAGCCGCTCGCGATATTTTTTTCTCCCACTATGGCCATGCCAAGACCCGCCCTTCAATAGCTACTATTGGCCAGGCGTCCATGCTTACGCAAGGCAACGTAACCTGATTTGTACAGGTCCTATCCCCTGACCAATCGGCTATCCTAACCTTAACCACTCGAGGTGAAATGCCTAACCCCAACCAATTAGGCTGCTTCGTAGGGCGGGTCTTGGCGTGGCCATAGTTTTTTTTTTTTTTTTATTGCAGAATACATTTGTTACAATTTGTCAAAAAAGGAAATTGAACTTGTAGAACACATCATTTTGTTACAGATCATGTTTTCATAAATGATAAAAAAAATAAGTAAGAAAGTAATAAAAATAAGAAAAAAATAATACATATCAGTCAATAGATATACAGATGAAAGAAATATCATATAACAAGTAGTCAGTAAAAAATTATAAACAACAAAAGTACATAGAGTATCAGATAAATAAATAAATAAGTAAGTAAATATCAGTTAAATTAATTATAAAGTTAAATCAGATAAGCATTGCATACATTTGATGCTGATTTACCCTCTAATCCAGAAATACAATCTATATAATATTTTAAGTCAAGTTTAAAAACATTGAAAAGGGGTTTGTTTTTCATAAACTTCGATTTATGAATAAAGAATTTTCCAAGCAGAATTATTAAGTTGACTATATATTGTACAGAGGAGTTTGAGTCAGAAAAGTAAAAGAAGATATCAAAATTAGATAAATGTATGTTTGAGCCAACTTGTCCATTAATGAAACATTGTATATCATTCCACAGAGAAGAGCTATGTGAACAGTTATAGAATAAATAGTCTAACGTTTCTGTTTCCATAAAGCAAAAGCTGCATTTTTCGTCTACAGTAGGGATAAATTTAGAGATAATCTTGTTACAGGGGTAAAAATGGTGAAGAATTTTAAATATTTCTTTTACTTTGTTTGTAACTAAAAATGTATGTGGGTTACTCCATACTCTATTCCAGTTAATATTTTCATATAAGGGGGACCATTTGTATCTGGAGGCAGGGATGGATTTTGCACATAAAAGGTATTTTATTACTTTGTTGATTAAATTGATCCAAATCTGTCTTATCTCTAAGTAGGGTGATGATCCCATGGGGTATAGCTCTGGTTACAATATCAAATTCTTCTCTTGGAGGATGGAAATTAAATTTATGGGTGAAGTCGTCATAAGTTAAAGGTCGCATGGCATCACTTTATGATGTTTTTTAACATTAATGTGAGTTCCCCCAGCCTGCCTATGGTCCCCCAGTGACTAGAAATGGTGATAGGTGTAAACCGAGCCCTGGGTATCCTGCTCTGCCTTTGAGAAAATGAAAGCTCAGATGGGCAGATCTGGAATCTTGCTCCTTATGACCTCATAAGGAGCAAGGTTACCTCCCCTTTTTCTGCTTTGTCCGCCCAAAGAATTTGGCCCACCCATGAGAAAGAGACATCATGGCTTTCAAACGAGCAAAGTGGCAGTTGGTCAAGACTGGCTGGGACTGGCTGAGACTTCAGATACAGTATTAGGGGACCACTAAGGTCTATATAAAAGAGACTTCAGATACAGTATTAGAGGACCACTAAGGTCTATATAAAAGAGACTTCAGATACAGTATTAGGGGACCACTAAGGTCTATATAAAAGAGACTTCAGATACAGTATTAGGGGACCACTAAGGCCTATATAAAAGAGACTTCAGATACAGTATTAGGGGACCACTAAGGTCTATATAAAAGAGACTTCAGATACAGTATTAAGGGACCACTAAGGCCTATATAAAAGAGACTTCAGATACAGTATTAGGGGACCACTAAGGTCTATATAAAAGAGACTTCAGATACAGTATTAGAGGACCACTAAGGTCTATATAAAAGAGACTTCAGATACAGTATTAGGGGACCACTAAGGCCTATATAAAAGAGACTTCAGATACAGTATTAGGGGACCACTAAGGTCTATATAAAAGCATCCAAAAAGCACCATGTTATGGGACCTTTAAAATTTGATTTGAGTTATTTAATAATTGGGATACCAGTAGAATATCATGTTTAAACCAGTTTTCTATAAAGAGAGTCTTGTTTCTATATATGATGTTCATGTTGTTCCAGATAAAACATTTGTGAGGGGAGAAATTGTGTTTGTATAGAAGAAACCAACAAGTTAGAGCCTGTTTATGGAAGTTTGACAATTTGACAGGCAGTCTGTTAATGGAGTATGGGCATTGAAGCAAGAATATGATTTTACCAAGTTTTTCAAAAATCTTTTAATCCAGATTTTTAATATCTCACTGAAGAGTGAGAAGTCAATTACCGATAAACCCCCCCTCCTTAATTTTATCAGTCAAGATGTTTTTCCTAATTTTATGGGGCTTCTTCCTCCATATAAAGTTATATAATAGTTTGTCTAGATGGGCACATTGTAACTTAGGTATTTCAATTGAAGTAAATAAATATGCTGCTCGTGAGAGACCTTCTGCTTTAGAAAGAAGAACCCTGCCATATATAGATAAGTCTCTTGCAAGCCAAGAATCAAACTTTTTATTAATAGTCGTGTAGTAAAGATATATTACTCTCTGTCATCAACTTGTGATTATGACTGATTTTTATTCCAAGATAAGTTACTAAATTATTTACATTTATGCCACGTACTTGACCCAAATGTTTATTTTTAAGAGAAAACAGCTCACATTTTGAAAGATTTAGATTCAAGCCTGAGCTTTCAGAAAATTGGTTTACAACATTTAGTGCAACTCCTATTTGGGATTCATTTTTTAGAAATAGGGTTGTGTCATCGGCAAGTTGTGAAATTTTTTATTTCTCTTTCATTTAATGTAATTCCTTTGAATGTACTCTTGTGAATTAAATCACAGAGAATTTGAGCTACAATCAAAAATAGAAGATGCGAGGTGGGGCAGCCTTGGCGGATACCTTTGTTTATGTAAAATCTGGGTGAGGTTCCATTAGCCAATTTAACACAGCTGTTCCTCCCATGTACAGAGTTTTAACAACATTAATAAAATTCTTACCAAAATTAAAAAAGTTTAAGGTGTCAAAAATAAATTTGTGGCTAACCGTGTCAAAGGCTTTTTGAAAGTCTAAGATGTTCATCATCTAGAAAGTCTTTGTATTCAATCAGATCTAAAACTAGACAAATGTTATTGGCTATGTGACGATTTTTCATGAAACCAGATTGGCATTCATCAATTAAAGTGTGTAATTTAGATTTGAGACGTTTTGCTAAGATAGATGCTAGACTCTTATAGTCATTATTTAGCAATGTAATGAGACGCCGATTTTCAATTAATAGAGGGTCTTTGTGAGGTTTTGGGATAAGTGTTATGACACCTTGCCTCAGAGAAGGAGGAAGCTCCCCTCTGTCAAGAGATTCTTTGAAGACAGCTAAAAGAAATTTACCTAGCGACTCAGAGAACCATTTATACATTTCAGAGGTCAGACCATCACAGCCTGGTGATTTATTGTTCTTTAATTGAGTTAGTCCCCATATAGTCTCCTCAAGAGTTATGTCCTGACAGCAGATTTTATTATATTCTGCATCCACACATTTAGGTGAGTTAATCAAGCTAAAGATTTCCTTTGGATCTTTGAGATTAATATCTCTCGAGTAAAGTTTTTCATAAAAAGCACTTATAAAGTTTGATATCTCTTTACTGTCCTCGCTAATCTTTTCCCCAATGTCAAGTTTTCTTATAGAATTGATTTAATTTCTTCTTTTTTCCATGTTAAAGAAATATCTACTGTTTTTCTCACCCTGTTCCATCCAACTCCTACGTGACCTTATAAAAGCTCCTTTTGCTTTGTTCTCATATAAAATGTCTAGTTGGTTTTGTAAGTCTAAGAAGGTATTATTATCTTCTTGGCTCAAATGCTCTTTTTCAGTAAGTTTGTTAATATTGTTGATTAGCGAGTATGTTACATTTTTCTTTTTTTGTGCCAGTATCTTGCCATAACCCGAGCAGACACCTCTAATTTTATATTTGAGAAGTTCCCACGATGTCCCAAAATGATTCCCTTTTCTAGCATCCTCCCACTTTTCTGAGATAAGTAGCCTAGTTCTATTTTAATTTTTAGCTCTTCATGAAATAGTAGAGAATTATTTAATTTCCAGTAACCGCTAGAGAATCTCCCTCTTTGGTCCTTGCTGACCTGAATAGCTAAAAAAATGGCCTTATGGTCTGTCAGAACAGCAGGAGAAACAGTGCATGACTCAATGGAGGGCACTAAATCAGCCGAAATCAACCAAAAATCTATCCTGGATTGTAGCGTATGGTTACTATTGCTCCAAGTGTATGTTTTCAACAATGTATTTTTTTTCCTCCATATATCAATTAGATCCAGCCTTTTCGTAAAGTCAATTAGTTTTTTTGAATTTGGAGTTAGTTTTGATGGGCACCTGTCTAATTGGTTATCCATAACCATATTAAAGTCACCACCCAAAATTACTTTAGCTACAGGATATTTAGACATCAACTCATTTAATACAGAGTCCAACTCTTCCAATAATTTCGAATTTTGTGAGTGTGAGCAGTAGGCTACCCATAGATATTGCCTAAAATAAAAAAAGCATCTTCCAAACATGTTATAATACCATCCAGTGACCATCGGTATCCCTTATGGTATTAAGAACCTTTCCTTTAAATTTATGAGTGAGGATAGCAACCCCTGCTGAGTGGTTGGATCCGTGAGTCAACCAAATGTCCTCTCGGCGTGGCCATAGTGGGATTCGTAATTTTTCTAGCCGCTCAACAGTTACCGCGCATTTTTGAAAGCTGGATGAGTTTTCGCTATACTGTCTAAGGTTTTCGCCGGCTTACTCGCTTCAGTTCGTCATGGATATCCGTAAGTGGTTGAAAATCCCACCAAAAGTCTCTTCTGCCAAACTGGATACGACACCGACGCCTCCTGATGTTGTAGTTGGAGAAGGAGACCATGGACGACAGTCTGATGCTACCTCCACGGAGCTACCTGATGCTAGTAGCTCCGTGGAGCCCGACCCTGGGCCTGGCAAGACCTGCAGGTCAAGTGCAACCGTGATTGGGGAAGCATTTGGGCCACAACTGCCTGTTGAATCAGTGGGTGACCTCGGCACGGACAAACCCAAACAGGTTGTGTTGAGGAAATATCCAGTCAAAATGTTTGGTTCAAAAAATTTAAAAAACGATAATTTTCCTCTAGCTGGTATTTGAACAGGGACTGGCTTGAGTACTCGGTGGAAACGGACTCCGCATTTTGTTATGCCTGCAGGAAATTCAAATCTGTATCATCGGACGCGACCTTCTCCATTAAGGGATTTAATGATTGGAAACATGCAAGGGCTTAAAGTGCCCATATTATGAAAAAATCACTTTTTCTGGGATTTGGGGTGTTATGTTGTGTCTCTGGTGCTTCCTCACACATACAAACTTTGAAAAAAATCCATCCATGGTGTTTAGAGTGAGATACGGTTTCTGAATGTGTCCTGCCTTCAGTCTCTGGGTGAGCTGTTCAAAATCGGCACGTCTTGTGACGTCACAAGCCGAAACGAGCAGGCTAACCGCAACCATTAGCTCGTAGCGTTAGCATGCTAACGCTATGGCTAATGCTAGCATGCTAACGCTAGCATGCTACCTCGTTCTCAATAGCAAAGCACTGCTACAACACACACAAGTTCACCATAATCTACAAAAGCTAATCCTGCCTTGTAACTGACCGAAGTTGTAGAAACAGCCTTTCTTTTACTGTCTATGGAGCTAGCTAGCTGACATGATCTACATCTGAGCTACTGGGCATGTGCAGTGCAATCAAAGATAGTACAGAAGAAGAAGAAGAAAAGAGGTCTCACTCTGTAGCTAAAACAGAGACCAGCTGAAAGAGGATCTGCAGCAGTGAGAGAGAGCACTGCAGTACAACAACAATATGGTGTTTTTTGAAAATTAAACCATGTAAACCTATTCTGGTACAACCTTAAAATACAATTATGAACCTGAAAATGAGCATAATATGGCTGCTTTAAATAAGCATGCAGCTTCAACTGACAGGAGGGACTGGAGAGAGGACAGCGCTGCCTCCACTCAAAGTACCGGTAGGTTCAAAGTCCCTGTGCATGTGTATGTGCGTGCGTGCGTGCGTGTGTGTGTGTGTGTGTGTGTGTGTCTCATGGCAATGCATATCTCTCTGTTGACTGCTTTAAAATGCAATGTTTGAGAGATGCTTCTGGTGTTACATCTAATATGTTGTATAGTCAGGTGTTTTATGGATATTCATAACATTGCTTCTATGTAATGTGGTGTAGGCTATAGGCTAGTTGGTCATGTTGCTGTTTGTTATGTTTAACGTGATGATTACGTGCTGCGCAAACAGAGTATACGATTATTATAAATATAGTACTGTAGGCTAATAATAATTGTGCCCTCCCATGCATTTCATATGCCCCCCTTAAGACTGAGGTCTGGCGACGGGTCTGCTTACATGTGCGCCCTTGTTTTACAATAAGTGTCCTTGGCTAATCCTGCCTTGTGACGGTCCGAAGTTGGAGAAACAGCCTTTATTTTACTGTTTTACTGTCTATGGAAACAGCCAACTGACATGCTCCTTACCTAGCTACTGAGCATGTGGGACTGCCAGCAAAGATGGTGCAGAAGAAGATAGTTCTCACTCTGTAGCTAAAACAGAGACCTGAACCCAGGGTGAAAAGAGGAGCTGCAGCAATGTGCAGTACAACTAAAATATGGTGTTTTTTGAAAATTAAACCATGTAAACCTATTCTGGTACAACCTTAAAGATGAACTGAACTGGAATTTGAGTAAAGGTGATATAACAGATGTATTTTATTTCTTCTCATTGGTACAATGATTAAAATGGCTGCATTTGTTAAAAGGGATAAAATGCTACATTGAAAGTGTTGTTGTTGTTACACGGGCGCCGCCATGTTGGAATTCCACAATCGGCTACGTCACTGGCATGGTAAGCAGCCATGGGATGTAAACAGTCTGAGGCTAACGGACATGGCTGAGGAAACGGAAACCAACAGGTCTAGGGGGGGGTCATACTGTGTTGCCCCTGGCTGCAGCAATGAACTGTATAGGGCTAAGGCAGCTGGGGTTACGATACATTTCCACAGGCTACCTTTGACAAGGAAACCAGTCCTCAACTCATGGCTAGCTGCCTTAAAACTGGCTAGCCCTCCGACAGCCCCTAGATTTCGAGTCTGTAACGAGCATTTTTTAGCGACAGACTATTTAGAGAGCTGTAATTTCAATTCAACAGGGTCACTGGTGAGGGTTAAGTCCAACAGACTGAAACCTGAGGCCATTTCGTCAATGATCGATTTTTCAGGCTACAGTACAGGGCAGACTGATAGACCAACGGCAAGACACTAACACCGATGCTATCTGCCGCAGAGACAGGGCGCTGAAACGCTCACATCAGGCAGAGGACAGAGAGGTATGTTTAGCTGTTATCCAGCATGCTAGCAATCAACTAGGCAAAGGGCTGGATGTAACGTTGTTGTGACATACACAAAACACGTACATTTTCACTTACACGCACAAATAAAGCCTGACGTGTAGGCTTTATAACGTTCAACAAAACTGAGACTGACACACTGGGCATTCATTGAAATTGAGTCACAAAACCAGATAGATAGCTAGATACCAAACGATCCAAGCACTTATGTCAAACTCCACAAGCTAGCGCTCCGACCATAGACTGTATAAATAAACCATGACTCCGATGATATCACAGATCAATAATAATGCGTTTCTAGCTGCTAACTAAACCACAGCGGGTCTGTAAACAGAATCCAACGTCCCTTTCAACTCACCCTGAAGCTAGCTGATGTCTCAGGGGACATTGTTGATGCAGAGGGAGTTCAGTGATTGCTGGGGTCGCACTGGTAAAGTATGTAAATTCTGACACTTCTGACATGAAAGGAAATCATTTAAACACTTAATTAAAACATCTGGTGAAGATTTGACTTTTCATAATAGTATATGACATTTTTTTGAATTACAGATTGAAATTTGGAATCTGGCCATTTATGATGTTATACTGACACACAAACGGAGGGAGGCTGTCCATGGTGCTGAAACGTAGCATTGTTACTAAAACAGTAGGGAGGCTGTCCATGGTGCTGAAACGGAGTGTTAATACTAGATACTAGAGGCGGGCTGTCCTGGATCATTGTTACTAAAACAGAGGGGGGCTGTCCATGGTGCTGAAATGTAGGGTTGTTACTAAAACAGAAGGGGGCTGTCCATGGTACTGAAATGGAGCGTTAATACTAGATGCTAGAGGCGGGCTGTCCTGGATCATTGTTACTAAAACAGAGGGGGGCTGTCCATGGTGCTGAAATGGAGCATTGTTACTAAAACAGTAGGGAGGCTGTACATGGTGCTGAAATGGAGCATTATTGCTAAAACAGAGGGAGGCTGTCCATGGTGCTGAAATGGAGCGTTAATACTAGATACTAGAGGCGGGCTGTCCTGGATCATTGTTACTAAAACAGAGGGGGGCTGTCCATGGTGCTGAAATGGAGCATTATTACTAAAACAGAAGGGGGCTGTCCATGGTACTGAAATGGAGCGTTAATACTAGATACTAGAGGCGGGCTGTCCTGGATCATTGTTACTAAAACAGAGGGAGGCTGTCCATTGTGCTGAAACGGAGCATTGTTACTAAAACAGAGGGAGGCTGTCCTGGAGCATTGTTACTAAAACAGAAGGGGGCTGTCCATGGTACTGAAATGGAGCGTTATTACTAAAACAGTAGGGAGGCTGTCCATGGTGCTGAAATGGAGCATTATTACTAAAACAGTAGGGAGGCTGTCCATGGTGCTGAAATGGAGCATTATTACTAAAACAGAGGGAGGCTGTCCTGGAGCATTGTTACTAAAACAGAAGGGGGCTGTCCATGGTACTGAAATGGAGCGTTATTACTAAAACAGTAGGGAGGCTGTCCATGGTACTGAAACGTAGCATTGTTACTAAAACAGTAGGGAGGCTGTACATGGTGCTGAAATGGGGCATTGTTACTAAAACAGAGGGAGGCTGTCCATGGTGCTGAAATGGATCATTGTTACTAAAACAGAGGGGGGCTGTCCATGGTGCTGAAATGGAGCATTATTACTAAAACAGAGGGAGGCTGTCCATGGTGCTGAAATGGAGCATTATTACTAAAACAGAGGGAGGCTGTCCATGGTGCTGAAATGGAGCATTATTACTAAAACAGAAGGGGGCTGTCCATGGTGCTGAAATGGAGCATTATTACTAAAACAGAAGGGGGCTGTCCATGGGACTGAAATGGAGCATTATTACTAAAACAGAGGGAGGCTGTCCATGGTGCTGAAATGGAGCATTGTTACTAAAACAGAGGGGGGCTGTCCATGGTGCTGAAATGGAGCATTATTACTAAAACAGAGGGAGGCTGTCCATGGTGCTGAAATGGAGCATTATTACTAAATCAGATGGAGGCTGTCCATGGTGCTGAAACATAGCGTTGTTACTAAAACAGAAGGGGGCTGTCCATGGTACTGAAATGGAGCGTTAATACTAGATACTAGAGGCGGGCTGTCCTGGATCATTGTTACTAAAACAGAGGGAGGCTGTCTATGGTGCTGAAATGGAGCATTATTACTAAAACAGAAGGGGGCTGTCCATGGGACTGAAATGGAGCATTATTACTAAAACAGAGGGGGGCTGTCCATGGTGCTGAAATGGAGCATTATTACTAAAACAGAGGGAGGCTGTCCATGGTGCTGAAATGGAGCATTATTACTAAATCAGATGGAGGCTGTCCATGGTGCTGAAACATAGCGTTGTTACTAAAACAGAAGGGGGCTGTCCATGGTACTGAAATGGAGCGTTAATACTAGATACTAGAGGCGGGCTGTCCTGGATCATTGTTACTAAAACAGAGGGAGGCTGTCTATGGTGCTGAAATGGAGCATTATTACTAAATCAGATGGAGGCTGTCCATGGTACTGAAACAGAGCGTTAATATTAGATACTAGAGGCGGGCTGTACTGGATCATTGTTACTAAAACAGAGGGAGGCTGTCCATGGTGCTGAAATGGAGCATTGTTACTAAAACAGAGGGGGGTTGCTAATTCATCCCCATCAATTTAGGCCGCAGTTTTTTTGGGGCACATTTGGGGCAACAGAATGGGATAGAGACTTAGGGTTGCACTGGTAAAGCATGTCAAGCGTGTCAATTGTGACACTTCTGACACAAAATTAAGTCATTAAACACTTAATTAAAACATCTGGTGAAGAATTGACTTTTAACAATAATATATGACATTTTTTGGAATTACAGATTGAGGGCAAAACAATGGGATAGAGACTTAGGACCCCTTCCGCCTGATTTCTGTGGTCGCACTGGTAAAGCGTGTCAATTTTGACAGTTCTGACACAAAGGAAGTCATTAAACACTTAATTAAAACATCTGGTGAAGATTTGACTTTTCACAATAGTATATGACATTTTTTGGAATTACAGATTGAAATTTGGAATCTGGTCATTTATGACGTTGTACTGACACCCAATGGTAAAATCTTGAATTGCACCAACAATTCCAGATTTATTTTCCAAATCTGGAATATGGAATTTGACATCTGGAATATGGAAATTCCAGATTCTTGTTTAGTAGATGAGAATCCATCTTGGAATTATGGAATTCAGCTTTTTCAATTCATTGTCTATGTGAAAACCCTAACCTTAACCCTGACCCTAACCATAACTATAACCATTGCCTAAATGACTTCAAGGCAGCGCTGCGACCTTTGACTTCAAGGCACCTAACCCTAACCTTAACCTTAACCAGTGCCTAATCCTAGTACTAGCGCTGCCTGGAAGGAGCCGTTGGGGGCAAAGAACACCGATAAACAGAACATACCGTGTATAGGTAGATAAATACATTGGTAGATAGATAGAAAGGTTGATATATAGATAGAACATACTGTGTATAGGTAGAAAGATAAATGCATAGATTGAACATACATTGTACAGGTAAGAAAATGAATACAAATGTACAGATAGAAATACTGTGTATTGATACAAAGAAAAATACATAGAAATATAAGCATGTTGATAGGTATAATATTAGATAGTACATACTGTGTATAGGTAGAAGCATAAATATAATAGATGGATAGAAAGAAGATGTTTTGTAGGAAGAAATATGAATAGATAGATAGATAGATAGATAGATAGATAGATAGATAGATAGATAGATAGATAGATAGATAGATAGATAGATAGATAGATAGAGATAAAGTTCAGGCAGGCCAGGTCAAAGTCAAGGGGCAATGAAGTCAGAGGTCACCTCTTAAATTTAAGCCTCCCCTAGGTAGAAAGCAGTAGTAGTAGTAGTAGAAGTAGTAGTAGTAGTAGTAGTAGTAGGAGGAGGAGTTGTAGAAGCAGGGAACGTGGCAGTATAAGTTGAAACAGTTTGTTTTTGTAGACACTAGAGGGCAGTAATGTGAAGGTTTTATTCTTCACAGCAGCAGCACAGAACAGACACAAGAACTGAAACCAATACTGTAGTATGAGGTGATAACTACAAGTTTAAAGTGAGGACTTGAGAGTAAAAAAACATACTCAAACATGAAGATAATTCATAAAGTATAAATGGTTTTATAATAGTGTCAAATATTATTCAACCATGACAATAAACGTCCCCTAATCTAAACAAAGAGCTTATATGAACCCAAACAGGATCTTTCCCTGAAACTAACCAAGTCTTGTTGGTGTCTAACCAAACCTGAACTATAGTAGTCTCACATCATAAAACAGATTCATTCTTCACAGACACATGATGTTTCATCAGATCATAAAACACTTCTGTGTCGTTTTAAAGGTCAGTTACAGAATACATATTCTGTCATTTCATTTGGAGGACTTGTTGGCCCCACCTCTGTCTGAATACCACCAGTTTCAGATACAGCGAGTGTTTTTACAGGCAGAAGCACAGCTGTGGTGGTTTATCAGTGTCTCATTTTGTGGCTGACCTCAACATGGAGGAAGTCAGAGCCCTGAGCCCCTTCCAGAGAGCAGCACCATAACGACTGCTTCAGATATGAGGACCACACCTGGATTTAAACTATTCTGAACCCTCCGGTTGCTTCGTCTTTACAAACTAACCCTCTGGAACAACAGGATACAGAATACATTACTAATACTGTGTGTGGAAGAGATTTTATGTGTAATAGAAATGAAAGTACCAAAATTTGATGCAACGTTTAGGGGGTTAAAATCACAGTTCAGGAGTTTTGTATTTTGAGGTTTTGTATTTTCAGTCTAAATACCCCATCAACTTGAATGTGTTTGTGTTAACATGAATGTTTTTTTTGTATTTCTGCAACATCATGACCCAAGAAACTTCTCACTGAATCAGTTCAGAGAAACAATAATCATTTAGAAAAATACATTAAAATAATTATAATAAAATAAGATAATTAGTTAAATATTTAATAAATACCTTATGTTGGCTGACTAAACCTTCATCTTCTTTTTCAACAACAGAATTTCTTAGTTTTGACAAACAGCAAGATCTAATCTTTCTAAAGTACGGCCACAGGGGCTGATGGGAGATGTGAGGAGCTGTTAGAAACCACGTGGTCCTCGTCTGATCTCACAGCTCGTCCTTGTTTGGCCTCAGCTGCATCAGAGCTCCACTTCTCCCCAGGTTCACCAGAGGAAACACCACTGAACAAAATGCTTTTCCTCCCAGCTGCTGCTCTGTGCTGTCTGTGTTCAGGTGAGTGTTTCCAGCCAATCAGGAGCCAACAAACTCCACCTTTAACAAACACTGGCTCACACTCACCTTCATGTACTGTTCTGTTTCTCTACAGCGCTGGCTGCCGTGGCAACACAGCTGATTCAGGATGATTTAACATTGACCAGGAGAGTTGGTGGAAAAGTCTCCTTCAGCTGTCAAGACACTGAGCAGTGTGACGGAACTTATGTAACCTGGTACCAGAAGAGAGAAACATTCACAGTTATTGTTGATATTGACAAGAGTAATGGTAACATAGAGAAGGAGAGATACAATCATCCTCAGAAAGGTGATTTCTCAGCTGTGTATAAGAACAGCTGGGAGTTGCAGATCCAGAGCATTAAACTCGATCATTCAGCCACCTACTACTGCTCCTGTAGAAGGCTGCTCCCCACAGTGAGAAAGTCTCCCTGCAGCCTGAACAAAAACCTCCAGATGAACAGATGTCAAACAGTGTTTGTGACAGGAAGAGATCAGTAAACCACAGCCCAGGTTCACATATTTCACCTCCATCTCAGCCAGAGTTACAAAACTCATTGAACTGAGCTAAAGACTTTTTTTTCTTATCATTACAGAGGCACAATGATAAAAGATCTGATCACATATTCAAGACAACAATTTCTGGTCTCTGTTTCATCAGCCAGCCAACTCAAGCTAACATTAGCTTTGTAGAGATCTTAGGATTTCACAAACTAAATAAATAACACATATAAACACAAAACTACTTTGCTAGCTCAATCGTGTTGTAACTAAGATATCTGCAGATTCAATGTGACATCATGACTTCGCGTAAACATACACGCCACTTTCACATGTTATCTTTACGCATTTTGAACTATCCGCCTGTATGTCTGCCGTATACAGCACATTGCAGCTTGCTGTCATGTGACGTGTCTGAGCACGCCCACCATTTTGGGATCCTACGCTATAGGTTGCCAGGGGCAATAGTTTAACAGTGACACAGACACGGAGCAGGAAAGACGGCTTGAGGAATTAGCATCACGGCGAACGGGTTGGGTTTAGGAAAAGAAGAACAGGGTTGGATTTAGGAAAAGATCAAAGCAACGGTTGACTTTAGGAAACGTGACACGCTGGACACGATCCCCGGTCTCCTGGGTGAAAGTCCTGTGTTTGACCCATCCTTCCCCCGACCAACCTCACTACGTGGATTTTCACCCTTTCATACTATTCGCTATGGCGTAAATTCACACACAATCGCAAGACAATGTAAGTCAATAGAGGCCAAACGGCGTTGATAAACACGCTAAAGAGCAAGAATGCAGCTTGATAACATGCCAATAATGGCATACGAATTTCCGTGTCATACATAAGCCACTTCATGAGATCAGTCTGGCTGATTATACATTTTTAATTGATAGATGTAGTTACCATATGTCCGCGAACTTCAAGCAACAGAATCAATTTCCTGTCACTGTTTAAATTTGTCATCCAGTCAATTGAGCTAACGTTAGCTTTGTAGAGATAGTGCGTTTTCCCAAATTGAATACCACACATATATTAATATAATATAATTAACTCTGTAATTTTAACCATTTGTTAGCACTTTAACTAACAACTCGCTAGCTACTAGCATGATCAATCTAGACTTAACCCCCACCAAAATAGTCTTTTTATCAATACAAAGAAACTTCTCACTGAATCAGTTCAAAAAAACAATAATCATTTAGAAATAATATAAATAAAATAAGATAATTAGTTACATATTTAATAAATACCCTGTGCTGGCTGACTAAACCTTCATCTTCTTTTTCAACAACAAAATTTCTTAGTTTTGACGAACAGCACAATCTAATCTTTCTAAAGTACGGCCACAGGGGCTGATGGGAGATGTGAGGAGCTGTTAGAAACCACGTGGCCCTCGTCTGATCTCACAGCTCGTCCTTGTTTGATCTCAGCTGCATCAGAGCTCCACTTCTCCCCAGGTTCACCAGAGGAAACACCACTGAACTAAATGCTTTTCCTCCCAGCTGCTGCTCTGTGCTGTCTGTGTTCAGGTGAGTGTTTCCAGCCAATCAGGAGCCAACAAACTCCACCTTTAACAAACACTGGCTCACACTCACCTTCATCTACCTGTCTGTTTCTCTACAGCGCTGACTGCCATGGCAATACAGCTGGATCAGGATGATTTAACATTGACCAGGAGAGTTGGTGGAAAAGTCTACTTCAGCTGTCGAGGCACTGAGCAGTGTGACGGAAATTATGTATACTGGTACCAGAATAGAGACACAGAAACATTCACAGTTATTGTTGATATTGACAAAAGTAATGGTAACATAGATAAGAAATACAATCATCATCAGAAAGATGATTTCTCAGCTGTGTATAAAAGCAGCTGGAATTTGCAGATCCAGACCGTTAAACCCGATCATTCAGCCACCTACTACTGCGCCTGCAGGAGGTTGATCCCCACAGTGAGAAATGTTCCCTGCAGCCTGAACAAAAACCTCCAGATGATCAGATGTCAAACAGTGTTTGTGACAGGAAGAGATCAGTAAACCACAGCCCAGGTTCACATATTTCACCTCCAGCTCAGTCAAATACAGACTGATCTCATGAAATGGCATATGTATAACATGCCAATTCTATGCCATTATTGGCGTGTTATCAAGACGCATACTCACTTTTTAGCGTGTTTATCCTCACCGTTTGGCCTCCATGGACTTACATTACCTTGCAATTGTGCGTGAATTTACGCCATAGGGAGTAGTATGAAAGGTTGAAAATCCGCATATGGAGGTTTTTCAGGGTGGAGGATAGGTAAAACACAGGACTTTCACCCAGGAGACCGGGGATTGTGTCACACGTGTCATGTTTCCTAAACTCAACCATCGCTTCCTTCTCGCGATAACACGCCAAGTAGCGATAACATGCCAGGTGGCGTGTATGTTTACGTCCACTGTATACAGCGTAGACATACATGCGGATATCTCAAAATGCGAACAGAAAACACGCCACTTGGCTTAAGAAAGTGGGTGTGTATGTCTACGCAAAGTCATGATGTCATGTTGGTCAGAGTCACAAAACTCACTGAACTGAGCTAAAGACATTTTTTTTCTTAGCATTACAGAGGCACAATGATAAAAGATCTGATCACATATAGAAGACCTACGTCAGCTATTGCAACTACTAGAGGAGACGGACACCCGATACACACTAGTACAATATGCCTGGCATATGCTGTGCTGTTGGCTGTAGTAACAGTTGTAAGCGAAATCCCAGACAACAATTTCATTCCATCCCAAAGGAGAAAGTTTGTCCAAAAACTTCAGGAAATTTAAAACGATTTCTGGTCCCTGTTTCGTCAGCCAGCCAACTCAAGCTAACATTAGCTTTGACATCTTAGGATTTCACAAACTAAATAACTAACACACATTAAACACAAAACTGCTTTGCTAGCTCAATCGTGTTGTAACTAAGATATCTGCAGATTATACTTTTTTAATTGATAGATTTAGTTACCATATGTCCGCGAACTTCAAGCAACAGAATCAATTTCCTGTCGCTGTTTAAATTTGTCATCCAGTCAATTGAGCTAACAATAGCTTTGTAGAGATTGTGGGTTTTCCCAAATTAAATACCACACATATAAACACAAAATTCGCTTTGCTAGCTCTATTTTGGTACAACTAAGATATCTGCTGAAAAATTTTTTTTTTCCATCAACCAATTTATATTTAAATGAATACACATGTATAAAAAATTGTTTTTTGATTTAACTCTGTAATGTTAACCATTTGTTAGCACTTTAACTAACAACTCGCTAGCTACTAGCATGATCAATCTAGACTTAACCACCACCAAAATAACACGGTTGATGTCCTGTTGTTAAATTTTTTTTCTCCTAGTGCAATATCTCGGTGTCGTTCACCTGTCCTGCAACAACTTATTGATAGGCATCTGTACTCTAGAAAGCCTTCAGGCTATCTCTGGTGTACTTTATGGGGATGGAACAAGGAAAAGTATGTTTGGGCAGACGCATTGCAGATTTTAAAGGACAAAATACAGTTGGAGGTAATAAATATGGATCACAACCAATAACTACTGTCTTTTCCAGATGTCCTTTCTGTCTCATTCAGATGCGCTGTTGCCATGACTGTATCTAAAAAATTAGTGGTGTATCTGTGGCCTAGCTCTATTACTATGTCGGACACTAAAATCGTGGCGTGCGTGTCGGAAGTGATGTCTTTGGTACCAATGAATACTTAAATTGGCAACAAACCTTTTCAACCCATAATGTTCATTTTAGCTTTAATATGTCTGACCTTGATTTCTGCAAAAATATTTGAGTGTTAAGCAGCTGAATGTTTACAATATTTATCATGAACAGTAGTTTTGGTTGTTCAGTGTTTGTTTCTGTAAACAGTAACTCTGGTCTCATGTATTACACTGATTTATAAAGTAGGACGATCACAACTCTTTATACTTCAGATAAAAACAAGACTACAGTGCGACATACAAATGTCATGAATCAAAGTAATGGACAATATAAAAATGCGAGCTGATGATGTTACTGGATTAAAACTTATCAAAGTCAGTAGGATTCATCCTCTGAGGAACATGAACGTCTGAACCAACGATCCACAGAGACACTCTGCTAGTGGGTCTAAAAAGGACATAAAAGAAGAGACAGTCATGTTAATATGAACATTAGAGAAACACATCATGGAGCTGGAATATGATACTGGTTAATAATTTGGACTGGTTCACCTCAGCAGACACATTCAACGGCTGACAGGTTTTTGTATCACTCAGTTTCACTGTGAGAGGCAGATGGAGAGTACAGACGGTACTGGATCTTTGGCTCTGGAACTAAACTGATTGTATCAGGTAAGAATAAACATTAATTTCCTTCAGTTGTTTTAATGAACAAGTTGAAAATGTGTTTAATGAGTTTCTGCTGCTTCAGGCTTCACATGTTAGTTTTTTCATCATTAGAAGAGAATTCTTGCAGCCATGCAGCTATTGTTACATAAAAAGGTTCATAGTTCCTGAAAACATGTTTAAATCTCACTGCACAACTCCAGTTATTCTTTATTTCTGCAGGAGATTAATCTGATTCATATAGAAAAAGTTTGATGATAGAAATGTTACAAATAAATAGTTTCAGATGTAAATCTTAATCTAATATATGTCAGTAAATGTATTTTGTAAAGAGTATAACTTTAATTATATTGTTTAGGATAATTAATACAATATTTTTAAAGGTTATTGTATTTTATATGATGGTACATTTGTCTTTTAGTGGAAGATATATTTATACATGAAGAGACAGAGATACTGAATATGATATTACAATAAATATAAATTATGCTACTAATTTATATATTTATATATATGATACATGATGAAATATAACAGCACAAACACATATATATTGATATGTATCTTAAAGCATTTTTATATAAATAGTATTTGATAATTAACATAATCTGAACATTTTATTGTAATTGTGTATTAAAGGTAAATTGTTGTGAAAAAATTATGAAATTACTGATATATTGATTTGTTTCTTAAGCAATTACAGTAAAATATAAGATGGCAAATATATTAAATGTTACATATTTATATATATATATATATATATATATATATATGTATGTATATATATATATTGTAGTAATGCAAATGACAATTGTATTTTATATAAAGTTGAACATTTAGTTTATTATACTATATATATTAACTCAAATATAAAAGAAGGTAAATTATATGATTATTATTAATATTTTTTTTATTATTATTATGTGTTAATTTCCCTTTAAGGGATTAAGATAGGCCTTTTTTATGTAGCAGTTGTTTTTTTTTACATTTCATATATCATAAAGATCATTTAGGCTTCAACGTTAACATTTTTTTGCTGTAAAAACAAATTCTACTTGTCTGAAGTCAATCTTTACTGGCTCCTATGAAAAGTTTTTTATTAGTGGTTATCAGATAACGATAATGACTGTTGAATGTTATATTTGATCTTTATTTAAAATGTATTAACACATCATTGACAGTGTCATAGATGAGTTAAGATGAGTTTGCCCCGGGCCATGTAGCAACCCTCAATATTGGACATTTCATTGTAGTTGTGTATAAACGTTAACAAATGCTGTTAAAAAATATATGACATTTTTTTTAAATTGTGTAGTTTAATATATATTAACATATATATTATATAGATTGTAATAATTAAACATTGCTAAAGTATTGAATGTGAAGGTAAATGTTATTTATTAAAATATAGAAAGTAAATGTCTATTCTATAAAGGAAAATATCACTATATTAAGTAATAATAATTTTGGTAAATTAACTTTGCACATTGACTTGAAGAGTCTCCATATAAGACGTGCTGACATGAGATGATCCGTGTGTTTGATATGAAGGTGAATACAGTATATGTAGTGAACTTTGTGCTGTATTGATGAGTAGTTTAGTGATCAGAGTCCATGTAGTTTCCAGGATCAGACAGAATGCAGTGCTGTAAGCTGCTGTTGACTGTGTGTCTGTGCTGCTTGTTGCTGCTGTCAAACTTCAGATAAGCCGGTAGTGAAGCCCGTGGTGAGCGTGTACCCAGCAACATCCAGAGCCCACCTGGAGGGGAAGAGCGCCCTGCTGTGTCTGGCCTCAGCCATGTTTCCTCCTCTGGTCCAGTTCTCCTGGAAAAGACGAAAGGAGAATGGTCCTCTGGAGGATCTGCCCCCTGCTGAGGGAGAGCAGCTGGAGATCAGAGAGTTGGGACGCACCACCGCCATCTTGCTAATCCATCAGCAAAAGCATAGCAAATATAAATACCGCTGCTACATCCAACATGAGGGGGGACCAGTGGAGGCCCAAACAGAACAAGGTAATGAAGGCTCAGTGACTGTGTTCAGCAGTGATTTAGCTTTGTGTGGAGATGCTGTCAAAGAGAGCAGAGGACTGACTTACTGCAACTCCAGTGTTTTCTCTAGGTTTTTGGAAGACTTAGGTGCACGTATTTGGCTGGGGGTTTAGGGAAAATTAATGATTTTCAATAAAACTAACTATGCAATTTCACACTATTTTGGACAATGATTATTACCATATTTGTTTCTAAAACATTGGAAAAGCTAGAGCAGATAATAAATAAATAAAATTCAAAAAGCTTAAAGACAAAACTTGCTAAACCATCTACAATCATTAGATTTAAGAACAGTCTTTGAGTCAGTTTTTAATCTTACATTCATTTGGCTTAGGTGGTGCCCAAATGCCTTGAATGCAGCACCTTATAGCCTTATAATAAACCCTGAACTCTAAACTATTTACTGCTTTTCTGTTTCAGAGGTTTCTATTCTTCCACCATCACCACCATCTCATCTACCATCAGCTTCTGTCCCGTCTCAGTACCAAGTGAAGTTGTTCTGTCTGATGTACACAGAGCTGATAGTGAAGAGTCTGGTGTACTGCTGTGGACTCTCTCTGCTGATGATCCTCAGAAACAAGGGACCGTCCACCAACTGAACACATGCTGACTGACTGTTTTCTGCTCGCCTTTTCTCGCCATCAAATCTCATCAATTCATCTCATTTATCACTTTGATCAGTATTAACAAATATCAATTATGACATGTTGCATCCTAAACATACTTATACATATATTTTTGATCTATATCATATATGTATATATACATATATTTTTTTTATTTGATACTGATTATTTCTACTTTAAATTGTGACTTGTATATTGATTAGAGAAAGTCAGTGATCATTACGCAAGCAATAATTTATTTAGAAAAATACGTTTCGGTCTTAGACCTTCATCAGGTAAATTCCTGATCTGATCTGAATTCTGATCTGCTACTTTTGATCATATCCTACGCACCTGCCCGACAAAAGAGGTGTGAAAAAAAAGCTTTCCTACATTGACTTGTATATTGGTAGAAAATGAATGTGAATCATCAGCTGGCTGCTGATATTTGATAGTGTATAGTATTTTTTTAGTTCTTGTTTTTTTTTTAATACATTATGCAAAGCTTTGTCAAATTCTTTCATTGTTACGTTCTCAATAAACTGAAGAATCTAAAGTTTCTATGTTTTATAATAACCCTCATTTTTATGAATTTGATTTAAATGATCAGAAACAGAAACGTCATTGGTCGTGTATGTTGACACCTACAAGTGATTTGGAAGATATGAATATAAGCAAACAGCTAAACAAAGATAAAACATATATACACACAGCTGTTATATATAAATCAGTAGTAATATTATCCTTTCCCACACCTTCCCAATATGTGGTATTGTGTTGAAGTATTTTCTGCTTCATTGGATATCGATAGAGAGAAACAGGAAAGGCAGGGTAGAGAGGGGATGACATGCAGCCAAAGGAAGGGAACCCAGGACGCTTGATACATGGTGCTGCACTTTACAAGGAGAGGTACCGGGACGCCCCCATTTGTTGTATCATGTTAACATGATAACATGGACGCTCTAGTTGGGCTTGAAGATGAGATGCAGATGTTTTTTTGAGGGGGCAAAACAACAAGATGACTTTGTGGTTGTTGTTTTGTCGCTCTGATCAATGATAACAGATGTACCGCATGTTTTTGTAAATACTGCGGTCAAGTTAAATACCGTAATGTATCATAATAAACAATAATGATACATTACTACACATTATTATACATAATTTCAACTGTTTTTTTTACTTTAGTAGTAAATTAATAATGATTCATGATTTAAGTCGAAAATATGAGAAAACACTGGCAAATACATACGTCCTTTTCATTTTTGCTGAAAAAGAAAGAAAAATAAATCTGTTTGCTTTATTCTTAAAAATAAGCAGAAATATAAAATTTAAACAGTGGATTTTTATTCTGTTTGTCTTTAGGCCTGCAGCACATGGTTGTTTATGTTTGTTTTTTATTCACTAAATATTTTTGAATATAAGTTATTATATATGAGACATTTTTCTCAAATTTTAAAAAGAGATTAAAGTTGTCAAAGCTGAAAACAAACTCAAGTTCCTGGAATGATTCTTTAACCAGAGTGTGATGGTTGTAACTGTCATTGTGTTGTTAACGTGAGAAAGGCTGCAGAGCAGAAACCCACACAGCCCGTCTGCTGCAGTAAAGGAAGTGGTGATTCGCTGTCAACAGTTTTTTATGATTTCTAATAACCACTGAGAACAGATTCATATCTGCTGCTGCTGGAAACACTCAGGAACTCCTCTTCCTCTCTGCAGCTGTGTGTCTTTTCTCTTGTGGTCTGGAAGCCTTTTTTTCCACTGAGCCCTCTACCCACACACAGTTTAACTGAGCCCAGAGAGCAACAATGATGACCCACCTGGAGGTCACGTCCATGGACTTTATTTATGGGGATTTTAGCCATCAAAGGTGAACTTTACAGTTTACACTTGGATTTGATGAGAGTCCTCATACCAACATGACAAACAACTCCAAAACAACACATTGAGTGTTTTCAGATCTGATGTCTCATTGGTTAATGTCTGCAATGCAAATAAGGCATATTCTTATTAAATATATGTTCATTTGCATACTGTACGTACAGTGTTGTACGAGTCAGACTTGGAATGATATCTGAACAAAGCCCGGTGTAAAAAAACTTCAGGATAAAGATAGGAATGAAAGTGTAAAGTTTGGTTTATGTAAGTTCTACTGAAGTGGAGATTTCTGGCTCAGAGTATTAGAACAAAACCTTTAAAGATAAGGATTTAAAATTGTTGACATGTTGATTACTCTACAGATAAATAAGTGTTAATATTTTAACTAATAGATATGACCATGAAACCTCCCCAGTTGATTACCTACATTAAGACAATTAGTTTTTTTATTACGATTTTTCTGAAATTTTGTGTTTAAATATGCAAAGAAGGCATTATCTAATGTTAACTTTTGCTGGATGTAGTCAAAGTCTACAGGCACAAATACAGAAAGTGTGGTAAAATAAACGTTTTCTTTCTGCTAGTCTTGAAGAAGACATGTTATGGAAGATAAAACGCCCAAAATCCAGTTGTAGCTTCAAAACAGCTCGCTCTGCTGTTTGTTCTTGAGTTCAAATAAAGGTGTTATCAGCGTAGAGCTTTACTCTTTATTATTTTAAGATACTTTAAAAGCCGGTAAAAATGTCTATGGACATTTCCTGTGCCACACCGCATGACCCCAGTGAATGTTAAGGCCTATTTATTTTTTTTAAATGTTATGATTACAAAAACCTGTGTCCCATACACCGCACGACCGTAGGTGTTACCAAGAAAGTCAACAGAACAGATGTGTCCTCGAGAAGACTCCAGCATGGAACACCCACACCTACTGATTTGTGTATAACAACTTTGTGCATATTTATTTCTTATCTTTGGTTTGCTGCTTATATTCATATCTTCCAACTCACTAATGGTCCAATGACGTTGATTCTGATTCTAATTATTTAAATGATATCCATAAAACAAGGATGTTTATAAAACACAGAAAATTGTATTTGTTTATTTACATTAATTAAGAACGTTGCACTGAAAGAATATGACAAAGCTGCCAAACTCTGCATAATGTATTACAGAGAAAAATGAGAACATAAACAATGTTATGATTATTCAAATTTTCTATCATTATACAAGTCACAATTAAAGTAGAAATAAACTAAGGTGTCAAAAAACACTGCATAGAATTTACACCTAGTATAGTCAGTCAGCATGTGTTCAGTTGGTGGACGGTCCCTTGTTTCTGAGGATCATCAGCAGAGAGAGTCCACAGCAGTACACCAGACTCTTCACTATCAGCTGTGTGTACAGCAGACAGAACAACTTCACCCTGCACTGAAACTGGAAGGACACTGACACACACACACACACGCACACACACACACACACACACACACACACACACACACACACACACACACACACACACACACACACACACACACAGAGACAGACACTGTTTCAGTATGTTCTACTATATATATATTTCATAAGAACATCTTCAGATTTTCATCAGTATAACTTGGACGTTTCCAGACGGGACAACCACCTTCACATAAAGACGGGGGTCGGCTACAATTTACATGAAAGTTCAAAGGCCCCTATTAAAAACAAACAAGTCAAATCTCTACCAAGCTTTTCAGTTATGGAGCCAGGACAGTGACTGTAAGTGTTGACATTGAAAACAGAAGCTGAAGTGTAAAAGGTTATTGAAGGAGAGTGAGCAGGTGATCTTACAGTCAGCTTCCTCCAGAGCTAGCTGGTCTGGTGGATCTCTCTCTGGAGGACAGGAGGCTGCTGGAGCTGGAACCTCTGAAACAGAAAAGCAGTGAATTTTGGAGTTGCAGTGACAAATGTCAGTCTTCTACTCTGTTCTCTTTCATAGCATCTCCACATGAAGCTGAATCACTGCTGAATACAATCAACAAGCCTTCATTAGGGTCAGCTCTGTGCGTTGCAAACAACAGTTTGCAAGGCTGTGGTAGAGATGCCAACTTTTTCAAAAAGGTGGTTGAAGGAAGGAATGTGAGAGGCTGTGTTCGCGCTGTCCAACAAGACGAAAACTTTGAAAATATATTTAGCATGGCTGCATGTAAATGGCAATATTACTGGAATATTTTCTTTCATTATTTAGCTATGTAAACAGCTTAGTCGGAATATTGTCTTTGTCGGAATAAGAGATTATACCGGAATATTAAGTGCACGTAAATGTAGTCAGTGCTGAACACAATCAGCAAGCCTTCATTACCTTGTTCTGTGTGGGCCTCCACTCCTCACCACGGGCTTCACTACCGGCTCATCTGAAGTTTGACAACAGCAACAAGCAGCACAGACACACATTCACACAGTCAACAGCAGCTTACAGCACTGCATTCAGTCTGATCCTGGAAACTACATGGACTCTGATCACTAAACTACTCATCAATACAGCACAAAGTTCACTACATATACTGTATTCACCTTCATATCAAACACACGGATCATCTCATGTCAGCACGTCTTATATGGAGACTAAAGACAATTATGGACGCACATTATGGATTAATGTACAAAGTCTATTCACTATAATTATTATTACTAACATAATATAGTGGTGACATTTTCCTTCATTGAATGGACAATTTCTTTCTATATTATAATAAATAACATTTACTTTCACAAGTAATACTTGAGCAATTTAGAGTTATTACAATCTATAACATATTTTAATATATATTGAAACTACACAATTCATAAAAAATTTAATTTTTAACAACAATGTTCACGTTTATACACAACTACAATAAAATGTTCAACTGTAAGTGTTGCCCCATGGCCCGGGGCAAGTAAATTTACATTTTTATTTTAAACGTATGCGGTCAAAAACGGTCTTTGGTGTCCCCAATGTCTCCTCCCAGGCACCGCGGCAATGGTTATGTTTAGGGTTAAGGTTAGGGTTAGCTGCCTGGAAGGCGCCGTTGGAGGCAAAAAACACCATTGAGCGTCAAAAATAGATAGAAATCACTGTCTCTCCGATAAGTTAAGTAATTGTAACGATATATGATTTTTTTAAATAATAGCCTCCACTTTCAGTATGAACTTTAAAGGAACACGCCGACTTATTGGGAATTTAGCCTATTCCCAATTACCCGTAACCCCAAGAGTTAGATAAGTCCATACATACCCTTCTCATCTCCGTGCATGCTGTAACGCTGTCTGACAGCCACAGTGGCAGCAGCCAATCACAGAAAATGCAGGTGAATGGTTCCAACAATCCTACTGCTCCGTATTGTGACAAAAGTGACAAAATAACGCCAACATTTTCCCACGGAGATGAGAAGGGTATATATGGACTTGTCTAACTCTTGGGGTTACGGTGAATAAGCTAAATTCCCAATAAGTCGGCGTGTTCCTTTAACTCATCTATGACACTGTTCATGATGTGTTTATAAATTGTATATAAAGATCAAATATAACAATTCATTTGAGAATTAGTCCATATGTTAATCATCAAATACTATTTATAGTAAAAGTGCACTAAGATACATATATACATGTTTGTGCTGTTAAATATCATCGTGTATCATATATATAAATTATTATGCATAAGGTATATTTATTGTAATCATATTCAGTATCTCTGTCTTCATGTATAAATATATCTTCCACTAAAAGACAAAAGTATAAAAATACAATAACTTTAAAAATATTTTATTAATTATCCTAAACAAAATTATTACAGTTATACTCATTACAAAATACATTTACTGACCTACATTAGATTATGTTTAACATCATATATTTTCTTATTCCTGTTTAACTGAGAGGATCAAATACTATATGTTTCTAACATTTTATCAAACTTTGTGTGTTTGATATTTAAACATGTTTTCAGGAACTATGAACCTTTTTATGTAACAATAGCTGCATGGCTGCAAGAATTCTCTTCTAATGATGAAAAAACTAACATGTGAAGCCTGAAGCAGCAGAAATTCATTAAAACACATTTCAAACTTGATCAATAAAACAACTGAAGGAAATGAATGTTTATTCTTACCTGATACAATCAGTTTAGTTCCAGAGCCAAAGATCCAGTAGATCAATTTGCCTCTCACAGTGAAACTGAGTGATACAAAAACCTGTCAGCTGTTGAATGTGTCTGCTGAGGTGAACCAGTCCAAATTATTAACCAGTATCATATTCCAGCTCCATGATGTGTTTCTCTAATGTTCATATTAACATGACTGTCTCTTCTTTTATGTCCTTTTTAGACCCACTAGCAGAGTGTCTCTGTGGATCGTTGGTTCAGACGTTCATGTTCCTCAGAGGATGAATCCTACTGACTTTGATACGTTTTTATCCAGTAACATCATCAGCTCACATTTTTATATTCTCCATTACTATAAAATTATGTCTGTGTGTTGCAATGTAGTCTTGTTTTTATCTGAAGTAGAAAGAGTTGTGATCCTCCTACTTTTTAAATAATTACTGAACTTAACGTCGGAAATTTAATCATTCATTCAAAGTGATTTCAGTGTTTGGATGAATATATATAGGGTTTGACATTAATATAATTATACTTTGTTTTAAAACCTTCAAACATCTTCAATCCATATTCTGTCACATGTTGTCATTAGACATTTCTATGTTGATTGACAGTTTATAAGACATCTTAAAATCTGTATAAATATTATTAGTAATATATTACTCAATAATAGCATTACTGCGCAACACTGTTTGTGACTCTGGCTGAGATGGAGGTGAAATATGTGAACCTGGGCTGTGGTTTACTGATCTCTTCCTGTCACAAACACTGTTTGACATCTGTTCATCTGGAGGTTTTTGTTCAGGCTGCAGGGAGACTTTCTCACTGTGGGAAGCAAACCTCCCACAGGAGCAGTAGTAGGTGGCTGAATGATTGGGTTTAACCTTCTGGATCTGCAACGCACAGCCGTTCTGTTCATTTACAGCTGAGAAATCATCTTTCTGAGGATGATTGTATCTCTCCTTATCTATGACACCATTCCTCTTGGCAATATCAAGACTATCTGTGAATGTTTCTGTGTCTCTCTTCTGGTACCAGAATACATAACTTTCGTCACACTGCTCAGTGCCTTCACAGCTGAAGGAGACGTCTCCACCAACTCTCCTGGTCAATGTTAAATCATCTTGAATCAGCTGTGTTGCCATGGCAGCCAGCGCTGTAGAGAAACAGACAGGTAGATGAAGGTGAGTGTGAGCCAGTGTTTGTTAAAGGTGGAGTTTGTTGGCTCCTGATTGGCTGGAAACACTCACCTGAACACAGACAGCACAGAGCAGCAGCTGGGAGGAAAAGCATTTAGTTCAGTGGTGTTTCCTCTGGTGAACCTGGGGAGAAGTGGAGCTCTGATGCAGCTGAGGCCAAACAAGGACGAGCTGTGAGATCAGACGAGGGCCACGTGGTTTCTAACAGCTCCTCACATCTCCCATCAGCCCTTGCTGGGGTACTTTTGAAAGATTAGATCGTGTTGTTCGTCAAACTAAGCAATTCTGTTTGTGTTAAATCTTCTGTTATGGAAAAAATAAGCTGAAGGTTTTATGATCATGGTTTTCAGGTATTTTTCTAAATGATTATAGTTTCCCAGACAACACTGGAAATACAAAACTCCTGAACTATGACCTTAACCCGTAAACGTCCCGGCACATTTCTGTAATTTAATTGATATTAGACATAAAAGCTCTTCCAAACACAGCATCACTAATGTATTTTGTATCCTGTTCAGTCTCTTCATTAAAGCTACGTGATGTTTCACTGAGTGAAATATTTGAATGGAACATTTCTACATGACTGCTGGATCATTTTAGACACATTTCACCAACATCCAGCTGAACAGATTTGGTATTTTTGTAAAATTTGGGATCTCCACTAGAATCTAAAATAAATTCCAGAGGGTTAGTTTGTAAAGACGAAGCCACCGGAGGGTTCAGAAGAGTTCAATCCAGGTGTCGTCCTCATATCTGAAGCAGTGGTTCCAGTGCTGCTCTCTGGAAGGAGCTCATGGCTCTGATATATTTGCTGTGTCTGAAACTGGTGGTATTCAGACAGAGGTGGGGGCCAACAAGTCCTCCAAATGAAATGACAGAATATATATTTTGTAACTGACCTTTAAAACGACACAGAAGTGTTTTATGATCTGAGGAAACATCATGTGTCTGTGAAGAATGAATCTGTTTTATGATGTGAGACCACTATAGTTCAGGTTTGGTTAGACACCAACAAGACTTAGTTAGTTTCAGGGAAAGATCCTGTTTGGGTTCAAGTAAGCTTTTTTTTTTAGGTTACGGGGAATTTGTCATCATGGTTGAATAATATTAGACAGTTTTGTAGAATAATTAATACATTATACATAATCTTCATGTTGTTCCAACAGTTTTTTTTACTCTGAAGCCCTCACTTTGAACCTGTAGTTATCACCTCATACTAGGGCTGCACAATATGAGGAAGATGTTAAATTCTGATTATTCTGATTGATGTTTCAAATGCGATATGATTCACGATATTGGAGGGAATTATCCATTTTTTGGATCATCATTCTCATTTTCATTAAAACACAGTCATGTTGTGTGATTTTTGCAAGAATCTGTACCAAACAAAGATGTTTTCCTTTAGTCTGTAGGGTAGGATTTGTAGGCCCAGGACGTCTCTGCATCTCTCAGTTCTTTTAAATCAAAGCTAAAGACCTATCTTTTTGATGTTGCCTTTCTTTAAATAACTGTTCATTTCTTATACTGAAGTTGCATTGTTGACAATATACATAGATTGTCATTGACATAGATTGTCATACAGACAATCTATATAAGCATATAAAGAGAAATTCCTATTTTATATATTTAACTGTTTTAACTGCTCTTTAATGTTTAATTTCTTATACTGCACTGTAACTTTTATTCTCATATTTTATCTGTTTTTAATTTTTTAATCTGTTTTCATGTAAAGCACTTTGAATTGCCCTGTTGCTGAAATGTGCTATACAAATAAAGCTGCCTTGCCTTGCAGCCCCACAATACTTCACTCAGAATGGTTAGACACATATTTTGCCTTTAACAAATATTGCCCCCCCCCCCCGCGATTTGGATATTGCTCTAGTCCATATTGTTGTTGGTGTTGTTGGTGAAATGTGTCTAAAATGATGCTGCAGTCATGTAGAAATTTTCCATTCAAATATTTCACTCAGTGAAACATCACGTAGCTTTAATGAAGAGACTGAACAGGATACAAAATACATTAGTGATGCTGGGTTTGGAAGAGCTTTTATGTCTAATATAAATGAAATTACAGAAATGTGACCGGGACGTTTACAGGTTAAGGTCATAATTCAGGAGTTTTGTATTTCCAGGGTTGTCTGGGAAACTATATTCATTTAGAAAAATACCTTAAAACCATGAACGTAAAACCTTCAGCTTCTTTTTCCATAACAGAAGATTTAACACAAACAGAATTGCTTAGTTTGACTAACAACACAATCTAATCTTTCAAAAGTACCACAGCAAGGGCTGATGGGAGATGTGAAGACCTGTTAGAAACCACGTGGTCCTCGTCTGATCTCATAGCTCGTCCTTGGCCTCAGCTGCATCAGAGCTCCACTTCTCCCCAGGTTCACCAGAGGAAACACCACTGAACAAAATGCTTTTCCTCCCTTCTGCTGCTCTGTGCTGTCTGTGTTCAGGTGAGTGTTTCCAGCCAATCAGGAGCCAACAAACTCCACCTTTAACAAACACTGGCTCACACTCACCTTCATCTACCTGTCTGTTTCTCTACAGCGCTGGCTGCTATGGCAACACAGCTGGATCAGGATGATTTAACATTGACCAGGAGAGTTGGTGGAAAAGTCTCCTTCAGCTGTCGAGGCACTGAGCAGTGTGACAGTAATTATGTATTCTGGTACCAGAAGAGAGACACAGAAACATTCACAAGGATTCTGTATATTAGGAGGGTTACTGGTGTCATAGAGAAAGAGAGATACAATCATCCTCAGAAAGATGATTTCTCAGCTGTGAATAAACAGAATGGCTGTGAGTTGCAGATCCAGAAAGTTAAACTCGATCATTCAGCCACCTACTACTGCTCCTGTTTGAAGTATGATCCCCACAGTGAGAAAGTCTCCCTGCAGCCTGAACAAAAACCTCCAGATGAACAGATGTCAAACAGTGTTTGTGACAGGAAGAGATCAGTAAACCACAGCCCAGGTTCACATATTTCACCTCCATCTCAGCCAGAGTCACAAACAGTGTTGGGCAGTAACACATTACTAAGTAATATTACTGTTATATTATTTCCCCAGTAATGAGTAGTGTAAGGTATTACAATTTCCAAAACAGTAATTATATTACATGTATTAATCCAGTTAGGAAGTAATATAGTAACATAACAAGTACAATAACTAATTAGTTTTAATAAGTAATATGTAAGGTAATACTGTTTTAAGTAGTAATAACTAACAAGTAACTGATTCCACTTCCTGAGTAAGTTGTCTAACACTGGTCACAAACACACTGAACTGAGCTGAAGTTTCTTTTCTTAACAACACAGAGAAACAATAATAAAAGATCTACAACAGAAATTAAAGCTGCAAGCAGCGATGGATGGGCCCTCGTTTCTCTGCGCGTGTCGGGGTTACCAGGGTTGGCCGCTTCTTGCGACCGTGCATTTGCGCGGCACTCAGACACTTCAAATCGTCACCAATGAAAAGGGAACTCCCTGCTGAGTTCAACAATACCTCACACAAGACTCTACGTCATACAGTTCATTAGCTGTGACAGAGTGCGTGGCCAAAGCATAGGGGGCGGGGCAAACCTTTACCAATTAAAAAGAAAGTCTCTGCTGAGTTCAATGATACCTCACATAAGACGCTACCTTAAATGGGTCACCAGTTATGAAAGGGGGCGTGATTTAAGCATAGGGGGGCAGAACAAACCATCACCAATGAATAAGGAACTCTCTGCTGAGTTCAATGATACCTCACACAAGGGTCTACCTTAAACGTTTAAAATGTTATGAAAGGGGGCGTGGCTTAAGCATAGGGGGCCGGCCAAACCTTCATCAATGAAGAAGAACGTCTCTGCTGAGTTCATTGATACCTCACATAAGACTCTACCTTAAACGGGTCAACAGTTATGAAAGGGGCGTGGCTTAAGCATAGGGGGCGGGCCAAACCATCACCAATGAAGAAGGAACTCTGTGCTGAGTTCAATGACACCTCACACAAGACTCTACCTTAAATGGGTCACCAGTTATGAAAGGGGGCGTGGCTTAAGCATAGAGGGCAGGGCAAATCATGACCACTGAAAAAGGACGTCTCTGCTGAGTTCAACGACACCTCACACAAGGGTCTACCTTAAACGGTTCAAATGTTATGAAAGGGGGCGTGGCTTAAGCATAGGGGGCGGGCAAAACCATCACCAACGAAGAAGGAACTCTCGAGCCAATTGGACAATGTACACTCAAGTTACACCCACTTCCTGTTGTGATGGCGAAATGCACAAAATGGCCGCCCCTCCACGGCCACGCCCTATGACGAAAAGTTTTTCTTTTAACAACTTTTCATCTTTAATGTCTTAAGATGGCACAGACCAAATTTGAAGTTGATCAGATGAAATCTCTAGGAGGAGTTTGTTAAAGTACGACGTGGAAATGGCCAAAATTGCACTAATTTCAAACTTTGAAATCAAAATGGCGGACTTCCTGTTGGGTTTAGGGTATGGCTCCAATGACGTTTTTTTGTACATCTTGACATGTTACATATGGTTACCAACGTTTGTGAGTCTACATTAAACGCACTGCAGGGGCTCAGTTTCTTTAACTTTGTAGGGGGCGCTAGCGGGCCATTTTTGTGCGCGTATTCCCGAAACCCTTAAAATACGTAAATTTCCACCAGATGTGATGCAACCGCCAATTTTGGTGAGTTTTTGAATATGTTAAGACCCTCAAAAAGCCAATTCATTTGCAGAAAATAATTCCTTCAATTTCAATAGGGCCTTCCCCGCTGTCGGCGTTCGGGCCCTAAATATTACAAATAATTAAATTAACTAGAAAATGCTTTTCCTGCAGAAAATGTGTGCGAATACTGAATAGCTAAATTGCTAAAGCTAAACTGGATTAATAGCTTAAATCCGTAAGAAGAAAGTAAAATAGTGAGGATAGCTGGAAAGTATGAATGGTTTTAATTAACATCATTAAAATGTTGATTAACACCACTAATGTATAAAAGATGTGGAATATTTAAAGGGTTTTAAAATTGTTGGCTTGAAAGGTTCAACGATGCCAAACGATGTAGAACATTGTGAGGTCTGAATTTATTTTCTAACTGAAATTATGAATGAGTATGTACATGAGTATGTATGTATGTGAGTACTTACAAATACTGTGAGAAACACTGATGAAAATGCAGAAATATGAAGAAATTGTTTGAAAAATCTCAAATGCATTACACTGCACTGTTGAAGAACTTGGAAGTTGAAATGTAAAATTGTCAGTTGGAAGCTGAACTACATTACGTTAATAAGCTAAGAGCTGAAATACATTGATAGAAAACTGGAAGCTAAACTAAACTTCAGTTCAAATACATTGAGTAAAAACGCTGAAAGTATAAATACTTTGTATTATTATCAGACATATCCATTGCATAGAACAAACAAGCATGACCCTAAAGAGCTGAGAGGTGAATATATTGCCTGAAAAGAAGCGGGCTATATACATGGATGAAATCACAAATGACACTATGTGTTTTTGTGTGTGTGTGTGTGTGTGTGTGTGTGTGTGTGTGTGTGTGTGTGTGTGTGTGTGATAAAAGTACCTGACAACATTATTGATCTCAGGATGTCACTTTTTGTCCAAAGACAGCGGTGTGGAGACAGGAACCCCACTCGAGAAAAAGGCCTTCAGGATGTCTGTTGATTCGGAGGAGGCTACAGAAATCATAGGCTCCTGTTATCTAAAGGTTTGTCAGTGCCATGGCTCAATATTTAACAAATTTCGACAATGTGGATGAGGTCGTTATAATTGGATGGCTGCCTGTATTAATTTGAGCCAGAGTAGGCTATCTATGGATAGTAATAATAAAGAAAAGAATAAAAATACTGTGAATGCTGTTGAATCAGCATTCACACAATAATACAAATATATGTATGTACATGTGATAAAAACATAAATAATTCCTTTTTGAAAAGCAGTTCCTGATTACAATCATTTAGACAAAATAGGCAAAATGATGAAAACAAAAAAAGCTTCAACATTTAAAGATTAAAATCCTCTGATTTGACCTGCTGCAGGAATAAAGTCTGTTCCTCCTCACAATGCTGATCTGCTCTTAATGCAAACACTTCCTGCAATAAAAGCTTTGCAGACACATTTCTAACATCACATGTTGGAAATAGGGCTGTAACGATATGCTTTATGAAACCAAAATCACGACAATCAGATCCACGAACCTGTGTCGTGGAGTGAGAAGGCAGAATCGCGACATACCCCTTCCAACTCCCAGAGTTATCCTTCCCGTCCAGATCCAATGCTACCACATCTTTAAATTATTTATCCCCCTTTTGTCGGGTAAATTTAGCTAACTGTAAAGATGGCTAAAATTGAGGCGCGGGGGGGGGGGGTCACCGCTAACGGAGGTGTAACGTTACAAATGGCCGCTGTTCTGACTCGGGTGCCTGGGTCTGTTTCCCGACGGTTCAGTAAACTGCTGTTAGCGTCCTTAGCACTGGAGTTAAGTGGTAACCGGGTTTGGATTGTTGCTGGCTGGCTGCTAGCTGGCTGGGGGCTGACTGTGGATGTGTCCCGGGGACTGTTGTCAGCTCTCATCCCGACTGAAGCCTTGCAGCGCCGGGAGAGTGAGGCAGACAGACAGGGGTGTGCTAGCTGACTAAATTACCATTAGATTAGTCGTCTATACAGTTAACCTTACTGATGAATTTGTGGGTTAGCCCAGAGGTAACCGTGGTCAAAACAATCATACTAAAAATAGCTGAGCATGTTGAACGATGTTGTAATCTTATGTTACCCACCAAGAATTAGCTAACGTTATAGACCAAGCATTAGCATCAGCTACTTGTCAACCAGCACCTTTACAGTAGGCACCAAAGCACTTTTCCTCTTCGGTCCCCCTACAGGTTGGAAGAGGTATTGTCCATTACTGTTACCATTACCATTATTCTTATGTCTCCTTCAAACGTTAATGACGTTAAGGAACAAAAGAATCTTTGGTGTTGGATCAATCGATATTGAAATCAGTCAATATCAATAAATAAGGTCTCTGTTGTATTATGTTGCAAAGTGGCATGTAATCAATGACAAAACAATGCCATTTGGCAAAAAAAAGTTGTATTATGTTTACAAACCCCCCCCCCCCCCCAAAAAACAAAAAGGACATAGAATTAGAGACAGTCATGTTAATATGAACATTAAAGAAACATATCATGGAGCTGGAATATGATACTGGTTAATAATTTGGACACATTCAACAGCTGACAGGTTTTTGTATCACTCAGTTTCACTGTGGGAGGCAGAGGGTACTACTACATCTTTGGCTCTGGAACTAAACTGATTGTATCAGGTAAGAATAAACATTAATTTCCTTCAGTTGTTGTATTGAACAAGTTGAAAATGTGTTTTAATGAGTTTCTGCTGCTTCAGGCTTCACATGTTAATTTTTTCATCATTAGAAGAGAATTCTTGCAGCCATGCAGCTATTGTTACATAAAAAAGTAAATTATATGATTATTATTATTATTATTATTATTATTATTATTATTATTATTATTATTATTATTATTATTATTATTATATGTTAATTTCCCCTTTAGGGAATAAGATAAGTATTTTTGTTATGTAGCAGTTTTTGTTTTTTACATTTCATATATATCATAAAAATCGCTTTTACATTTGACGCTTTTCCCCCCAGTACTACCAACTCATACAATGAGTTTTACACTTATTCTTGGAAGTCATGGACACTAAACCTAATTTTTGAGTTTAAAAAGCAGAAATATGCTATGAAATTGAATAAAACACCCAAAATTAATTGAAAGTAGTGCACTGCTCCTTCGTTTTCCTTAAGAAGAGTGTTACATGGAACCATCCATGTTCATTTTTGGCAATTTGGTTGAAAGAAACCCAAATTTCGGATATAGATATTTTTTGAAAATGGGTCAAATTTGACCCGAAGACAACAGGAGGGTGAACACATCATGGACAGTGTTATGAATGAGTTAAGATGAGTTTTGTTAAACTATCAAATCTAATTGCAATAATAAACCGGAGAGACAGTTGTTTCTATCTGTAATTAGTTGGAGCGCAGACATTTACAAAAAAATAAAAGACTTTTTTGTTGTTGTTGTTATATTAACTTCCCAATGTGGGGTTTTACTTGCCCCGGGCCATGGAGCAACCCTCAGTATTGGACATTTCATTGCAGTTGTGTATAAAAATATATGCCATGTTTTATAAATTGTGTATTTTAATATATATTAACATATATATTATATACATTGTAATAATTAAAAAAATCTAAAGTATTGAATGTGAAGGTAAATGTTATTTATAATATAATATAGAAAGAAATTGCCTATTCTATGAAGGAAAATGTCATCAATATATTAAATAAGTAATAATAATTTTGGTAAATTGACTTTGTACATTGACATGAAGAATTGCCAAATCCATAATTGTCTTTAGTCTCCATATAAGACGTGCTGACATGAGATGATCCGTGTGTTTGATATGAAGGTGAATACAGTATATGTAGTGAACTTTGTGCTGTATTGATGAGTAGTTTAGTGATCAGAGTCCATGTAGTTTCCAGGATCAGACTGAATGCAGTGCTGTAAGCTGCTGTTGACTGTGTGAATGTGTGTCTGTGCTGCTTGTTGCTGCTGTCAAACTTCAGATGAGCCGGTAGTGAAGCCCGTGGTGAGCGTGTACCCAGCAGCATCCAGAGCCCACCTGGAGGGGAAGAGCTCCCTGCTGTGTCTGGCCTCAGCCATGTTTCCTCCTCTGGTCCAGTTGTCCTGGAAAAGACAAAAGGAGAATGGTCCTCTGGAGGATCTGCTCCCTGCTGAGGGAGAGCAGCTGGTGATCAGAAAGTCGGCATGCACCGCCGCCATCTTGCTGATCCATCAGCAAGAGAAAAGGAAATATAAATACCGCTGCTACGTCCGGCACGAGGGGGGACCAGTGGAGGCCGAAACACAACAAGGTAATGAAGGTTTGGTGACTGGGTTCAGCACTGACTACGTTTACGTGCACTTAATATTCCGGTATAATCTCTTATTCCGAAAAAGACTAAGATGTTTACATAGCTAAATAATGAAAGAGAATATTCCAGTAATATTCCTGTTTACATGCAGCCGTGCAAAATCGGATATTTTCAAAGTTTTCGTCTGGCGATGGACTTGTTGGACCGCGCGAACACAGGCTCTCACTTTCCTTCCTTCCTCCATCTCTACCGCTGCCTTGCAAACTATTGCTTTTTGTACACCAATCATCGCAACAGTAGCATTTTTTGGCACGAGCGAAGCATGGGGGGGGCGGCAAGAGCACTTAAAGAAAAAAATACTCGTCGCCGTGAAGCAGTTTTCTATTATCTATAATTTCAACTCTAAACTATTCACTGCTTTTCTGTTTCAGAGGTTTCTACTCTTCCACCATCACCAACATCTCTTCCACCAGCAGCTTCTGTCCCGTCTCAGTACCTCAGTACAGTGGAGGCCCAAACAGTGGAGGCCCAAACAGAACAAGGTAATGAAGGCTTGGTGACTGTGTTCAGCAGTGATTTAGCTTAGAGAGAGAACAGAAGACTGACATTTCTGACTGCAACTCCAAACGTTTCACTTCTTTTCTGTTTCAGAGGTTTCTACTCTTCCACCATCAGCTTCTGTCCCGTCTCAGTACCAAGTGAAGTTGTTCTGTCTGCTGTACACACAGCTGATAGTGAAGAGTCTGGTGTACTGCTGTGGACTCTCTCTGCTGATGATCCTCAGAAACAAGGGACCGTCCACCAACTGAACACATGCTGACTGACTGTTTTCTGCTCACCTTTTCTCACCATCAAATCTCATAAATTCATCTAATTTATCACTTTGATCAGTATTGACAAATATCAATTATGACGTGTTGTAGTTGTCATCCTAAACATACGTATACATAAATATATTTCTGAAGTTACTAAGTGTGAATTGTGTGTAGTGTTATTTTAATACTATTTGATACTGATTATTTCTACTTTAAATGGTGACTTGTATATTGATAGAAAATGAATGTGAATCATCAGCTGTCTGGTAGATATTTTATAGTGTATAGTATTTTTGTGTTCTTCTTTCTCTTTAATACATTATGCAAAGCTTTGTCAAATTCTTTCATTGTTACGTTCTCAATAAACTGAAAAATCTAAAGTTTCTATGTTTTATAATAACCCTCATTTTTATGAATTTGATTTAAATGATCAGAAACAGAAACGTCATTGGCCGTGTATGTTGACACCTACAAGTGATTTGGAAGATATGAATATCAGCAAACAGCTAAACAAAGATAAAACATATATACACACAGCTGTTATATATAAATCAGTAGTCAATATTAATCCTTTCCACACACCTCCAATATTGGATGTGTTGTTGATGTATTCGCTTCCTTGATATGATAGAGAGAACAGGAAAGGCAGGGTAGAAGAGGCGATGACATGTCAGCAAAAGGACGGAAACACGCGAAGCTTGAACATGGTGCCTGCACTTTACAAGGAGAGTACCGGGACGCCCCATTTTGTATCCTGTTAACCTGATACATGGAAGCTCTCGTTGGGCTTGAAATGAGATGCAGAATGCTTTTTTGAGGGTGAAACAACAAAGGAGATGATTCTGTGTCTTTTTTGGTTTTTGTTGCCGATTTGATCAAAACTAGTCTTTCTGTAAAACTGCAGTCACGTTAAATACCGTAGGACTCCTATTATAATCTAGGTATTAGTATAATCATAATGATACATACTACACATCTTAAATGTACATCATTTAAATGTTTTGTGAATTTGGCTTTCGTAGTAAAGAATATGATTCATGTTCTTGAGTCGAAAATATGAGAAAACACTGGCCAAATACATACGTCTTTCTTTTTTGCTGAAAAGAAACATCAATTGCTTTATTGTTAAAAAAATAAGCAGAAAAGGGTTTCTGTATAGGTCAGGGGGTAGGTAGGGCCACAAGAGAGTTACTCCTCGCTTGCACGCCCGGTTAGACTCCAACTGCAGACTTTGTAAGTCATTCGTCCTCTCTCGCCCCTTTTCATCTCTTCAGCTATCTGGCAATGAAAAGCCTAAAAATGCCCCCCAAAAAATAAGCAGAAATATATTTTTTAAACATTGGATTTTTATTTTTATTTTAGTCTATAGGCCTGCAGCAAATGGATGTTTGTTTTTGTATGCACTAAATATTTAAAAACTGGTATTTAACTTTTTGAATATAAGTTATTATATATGAGACATTTTTCTCAAATTTTAAAAAGAGATGAAAGCTGAGAGAGTGAATACTGAGAGCTGAACTCAAACTCAAGTTCCTGGAATGATCCTTTAACCAGAGTGGATGGTTGTAACTGTCATTGTGTTGTTAATGTGAGAAAGGCTGCAGAGCAGAAACCCACACAGCCCGTCTGCTGCAGGAAAGGAAGTGGTGATTCGCTGTCAACAGTTTTTTATGATTTCTAATAACCACTGAGAACAGATTCATATCTGCTGCTGCTGGAAACACTCAGGAACTCCTCTTCCTCTCTGCAGCTGTGTGTCTTTTCTCTTGTGGTCTGGAAGCCTTTTTTCCACTGAGCCCTCTACCCACACACAGTTTAACTGAGCCCAGAGAGCAACAATGATGACCCACCTGGAGGTCACGTCCATGGACTTTATTTATGGGGATTTTAGCCCTCAAAGGTGAACTTTACAGTTTACACTTGGATTTGATGAAAGTCCTCATACAAACATGTCGAACAACTCCAAAACAACTCATTGAGTGTTTTCATATCTGATGTCTCATTGGTTAATGTCTGCAATGCAAATAAGGCATCTTCTTATTAAATAGTTTATTTTCATACTGTACTTACAATGTTGTACAAGTCAGACTCTGAATGATATCTGAACAAAGCCCGGTGTAAAACAAACTTCAGGATACAGATAGGAATGAAAGTGTAAAGTTTGGTTTATGTAAGTTCTACTGAAGTGGAGATTTCTGACTCAGAGTATTAGAACAAAACCTTTAAAGATAAGGATTTAAAAATGTTGACATGTTGATTACTCTACAGATAAATAAGTGTTAATATTTTAACTAATAGATATGACCATGAAACCTCCCCAGTTGATTATCGACATTAAGACAATTAGTTTTTTGTAATAATAGTTTTCTGAAATTTAGTGTTTAAATATGCAAAGAAGACATTATGTAATGTTAACTTTTGCTGGATTTAGGAGAATTCTACGGGCACAAATAAACAGTGTAGTAAAATAAACAATTTCTTTCTGCTAGTCTTGAAGAAGACATGTTACGGAAGATAAAAAGCCCCAAATCCAGTTGTAGCTTCAAAACAGCTCGCCCTGCTGTTTGTTCATGAGTTAAAATAACAGTGTCATCAGCGTAGAGCTTTACTCTATATTTTTTTAAGATAATTTAAAAGCCAGTAAAAATCTCTATGGACATTTCCTGTGCCTCACACACGCACAACCTCAGTGAATGTTAAGGCCTTTTTTTTTTTAAATGTTATGATTACAAAAACCTGTGTCCCATACACCGCACGACCGTAGGTGTTACGAAGAAACTCAACAGAACAGATGTGTCCTCGAGAAGACTCCAGCATGGAACACCCACACCTCCTGATTTGTGTATAACAGCTTTGTGCATATTTATTTGTTATCTTCGGTTTGCTGCTTCTATTCATATTTTCCAACTCACTAATGGGTCCAATAACGTTGATTGTGATTCTGATTATTTAAATGAAATCCATAAAACAAGGATGTTTATAAAACACAGAAACTTTTATTTGTTTATTTACGTTAATTATGAGTGTTACATTGAAAGAATTTGACATAGCTGCCAAACTCTGCATACTATATTAACTTTCACTGAAGTAACATTTTCAATGCAGGACTTTTACTGTAACAGAGTAGTTTTACTGTGTGGTATCAGTGAATGAAACTACTGTTGTTACTGAGTAGAACATTTCCTTCACACTGCTGCCCCCTAGTGTCTGCAACAACAAACTGATTCACACACACGGCCTTTACTGTAAGGGTGAATCTCAAGTCTCTTAGTTGATATCTCCTCGGTCCTCGCTCGAACTGGAAGTTGTTCTGGCTCTCCTTCATGAAGACCGTCTCAAAGTTCTTATTCCTGCTCAGAAGAGTGAAGATGTTGGAACAAGGATGAAGGATGGAGGATGGAGGGTGTAGGATGGATGGTGGAGGAGCGAGGTGTGAGGAGCGAGGAACGAGGATGGAGGATTGAATGGAATTTCATTACTGTTTTTTCTGCTTGGGTTGGAGATGCGATAACATTCTGAGTTTTATTTTATTTTATTAAATGTGTTTAAAATCTGTGAAAAATCAGCAGAACTCTGCGTCTGCAGATTCAGCGTGGCCCTGACGATCACATGTGACAAAGCAAAGATTACTTTCTTTATCAATTAATCTGCTGATTTGGTCTATAAACCATCAGATGAAAAGAGAAAGATGTCTCCATGACTTAAAATATTCTGTTTATTCAGTTTACTGTAAAACAAACTCAAATTTGAGACTTTGTGTTGCATTTGTGCTTGAAAATTACTAAAGCAATCAATTGATTATGAAAATAGTTGCAGATTGATTTTCTATTGATTGACTAGTCAATTAATGGACCAAATATTGCTGCTGCTGCTGTCAGGAATCAAACTTTGACTCTGACTTTGTAAAAACACACAACTGCTTCAAACTAGGTGTCATAGTTGTGTCTTTTCCTGTTTTATTTTATCAATTAATAATATAAACTTTATTTCAGACCCAGGGGGATCCATATCACAATAAAAAGAACACACAGAGTATAACATAAAACACAAAAACTTCCACAAAGTTCAATGTCTGACATACAGACATGTTGGCCAATGGTTCCACAGTCTGGAAGTAAATCTGACAGAACTGCGTACAGGGTTGGCCAAAACAGTCATCAAGTCATTTTCTGACTCCGATACCCTGCAAATAAATCTATACATCAGGTTAGGTAAAACAGCAGAGCAGGTAGGTACCCCGACACTGACCAACATATGGCTTGCACTGGAGCTTCTTGGAGCTCTCAGCAGCAGCCTCATGCTGTCATTATAAGCCACTATGAGTTTTCTAATGCTGCCTTGCTTATAACGACAACACAGGTAGGCAGTATACAAAGGTGTACAATACGCTCTGAACAGTGAGATCTTCACAGATACAGAGCACATGCTAAACTTACGACACAGCATGATCGCTTGAGCATACAGCTTCCGACGCTGCCTATAGATATCCTTATCATCAGACAGGTCATTTGCAATAATATGGCCCAAATATGTAATCTCACTGCACACCCCAAGTGCAGTGTCAGACAAACTGAAGTCAGGGAAGGTTGACTGTCTGTCTTCTCTACTCCTAATAATCATGATCTTACTCTTTTTGACATTGTATTTAATATCAAAATCAGCACCGTACTGTGTGCATATTCTCAGAAGCTGTTGGAGACCAGCACTATATGGGCTAAAAATGACCAAATCATCTGCGTACATAAGGTGATTAATTAGTGAGTCACCAACCCTACAACCTGTACCACATGCATTTAAAGTTAAAGACAAATCATTCATATACACATTAAAAAGAAAAGGAGAGAGAATTCCACCCTGGCGGACACCATTGGTCACTTGGAAGGGAATAGATGTAACATTCACCCATCTCACTCTCATTGTCTGATGCGAGTACCAATAAACCAAGATTCTTATTAAAAAACCAGGGACCCCACTTTTAGACAATTTAAAAAATAATTTCTCATGATTAACACGATCGAATGCTTTAGAAGCATCAATGAAGCACATGAACATTGTGGAATTTTGCCTATTTTATTTTTCTAAAATTTCCTTTAGTGCAAAAATACATAAATCAGTGCCATGCTTTCCTTTAAAACCAAATTGGTTATCGGTAGACAGGACGTACCTTTCAAGTCTACACAACAGAACTGTCTCCAGCACTTAGGACATAACACTGGCCAGAGCTATTGGCCTGTAATTATCTGACCTGTTCAGCTTCCCCACTTTATCTTTAATAACTGGTACTAGCACAACAGAGAGCATAGAATCAGGTAATGCTCCATGAACAAAACAACCTGTGTAGCACATAGCTACTAGAGGGCACAGTTTCTTACTGGCAAGTTTAAGATGTTCAGCTGTAATACTATCCAGACCACAGGCCTTATTATCTCTTAACTTCAATATTGCAATTTTGCAATTCTCAAGTTTTGCAATTATTCATAGTTTTTATTTCTTTCCAGAAGTCATTAACATTATTTTTTGCAGCTTCCATGCCAGTGAATCTGACCTCATAGTGTTTTCATTTCTTTTAATATAACGAAGTGCATATTTAAATCTAGCATTAGTGCATTTCTTATTCTCAAACAAGGGGCCAAGCCTGCTTTTGCCTGACTCTGCCCATTTTTTAAAAGCATTTCGGGCCTCTGCATGGAGCTCCTCTACATGATCTTTCCAACCTGACTTAGCATTGCACACTTTTGTCCTATGTTTAAACAGAGGCCTGCTCGAGATACCGAGAGACTCCACAATAGCCTCATACAGGGAACATAAATCCTTACAGTGTTGTACATTCTTACAGTTCATATCCCAACACAATAAGGCATCTTTTGGGACCTTAATATTACCCAACAGAGCATCACAATGACTGAAATATTCATTAAGATCTTTCTTAGACAATTTGGACCAATTTATTTTCCCTACATCAATGCCGTTATCCACAGGCAACAACACTGGTACATTGCCTGTGTTCAACACCATGAGAAAGGGTATATGGTCCGTAGTAGCCAGATCATAATCAATCTCCATCATATCGATGGAGTCATGGGCATGCACTGTACAAAGGCAGTGGTCCAGCCAGGAAGTAGAGTGCCAGGCCTCGCTGCTATAAGTATAGCTATCATTCGGCAATAGTACCTTACTAGCTAAAATCAATCCACTGTCTGAACAAAACTGCATGAAATGATTACCAAATAAAGAGTAGGCATCAGATACATCAGCATTCATGTCACCAACAACATAGATGCAGGTAGAAGAATTGTCCTGAATAAAAGACATGATAAATGCCAATCTACTGAGGTACTCATCCTCATTTTGTATGCACTCATATGGCGTATAGACATTTAAAATTATTATCTTCCTATCATTACAACACAGCTCAAGCCCAATAGCCCAGTCAACTCCCAATCTTATAACATCAACCAACTGGTCATATTTTTTATTCCACATCGTGGCTAATTGTTGGATTTCCACGGGACAGTTGTTTTAAGGGACCCTTAAACCCTTTTTGTGACCTTCTTTCACAACAACGCTCCACTGTGAGGACTGTTGTGATCGTGGCGATGTTACTGCTACATCCAGGAGCTCCCGTTGTTGAGCAGAGCCCACCAGCCCCTTCACCTCTCCGCGTGAGAGGTGCCCCTCTCGTGTTGCGCCAGCAGACCCAGGGTCGCAGGCCGATGTGCGGTGCGTCTCCACCGCTGTCACACGGCGATCAATGGCAGCAACAATTGCCCCCAAGTTCTCACCCACTTCTGCCTGCATTTCCAATGCCTTCCTCAGGCCAGAGACTTCTTGGCTCAGCTGCTCCACTCGGCTAAGCAGCGCCGAGGCGTCCATATTGCCAAACCCGACAGGTGGCAGTTCATCCAAGTAATGTGAAACAAACCGCGGAATATTTTCACCACACTCATGTAGAACCCTCAGACAGGCCTTGATATTATTCACATCCTTCTGTGGGCCTTTGTGTGCAATACAGCGTAGTGTGGTATCCGGGCATACATCAAACAAAAACCGTTTGGACTCCTCAATCCACTTAGATGAAAAGTTGTTTGTTGCCAACAAAACAATTTCATCATGGCTGAGTGTATTCATTTTAACCACGGTAAAGTTTAACAGTTCATCTTCCACTATCACCTTCCCATTGTCCGTTTTGTAGATTGCTGGTTTTGTACGGGGGCAAGCCGAGCCTCCACCAGCGGCACCCGCCATACACATTCCCTGTGTTCCTGTTTCCTTGTTATTGTTCATGGTTATGTTTTCCCCGTGTTCTTTCTGTGTTCTCTCTTTTGTTTTCCTACTTCCATCCTTGTGTATGTTTTCATGCTTCAGTTTCCTGTTTTACTTCATCATGTCTGTTTCTCCTGTGTCATGTCTTGTTCTACTTCCTGCCTTGTGTGTTTTACCTCCTTTGTGATTGTCTGTCCACCTGTTCATGAGCCCTCATGTCACCTGTACCTCGTTACTACCCTCGTTATCTTGTGTATTTAGTCTCTGTGCTTTCTTTATCTGATCATTGTCATTACGTGTCTTTTCCTGCATCTGTAGTTTTGTTCCTAGTGTTTTTGGATTTTGTTTTTGCCAGTTTTAGACCTGCTTGCTTCAGGACCAGTGGCGGCGCCAGAGATGTTCTTTTGCTGGTGCTTTGGGGTTGCTGGACGTTTCAGTGAGGGTGCTCTGAAATTTTGAGTTTCCCTTGAGACAAATAGCCTAACATTACACACACACTCACGCAGATGCTCACCCACCGCCGGTTTACTAAGCAAGCGAACGAGAGAGATTGATTTAAAGTTGCCGATACTACAGCACCATAGAACTCTGATTAGCCCACCAAACATATTTCAAATACCAGCCAACATGCCAGGTTCACACAATCATTACTGCAGCTCTCATACATTGGCTCAGAAGAGTAATCAGCAGGCCAAATACACCACACATAGCCAAGCACACACATAAAAACACACGCATGTATCCTCACACAGTTTTCACACTTGCACACCTGGTCAAAATAATGTAGTCATATCTGTAGTGACTTAATATATCTAAATAAGCCACTGAGGGCAAACATGGTTTCTGGGCAAAAAAAATAAACCAATGTCCAGTGCGCTGTATAACTTTAGATTCTCTGATCCATTTATTCACATTTCTGTAAAACACATGTTCACTGTAATGCTCTTCTACGAGACAGAGATAAGAGTAAAGTTCTTGCATGGACCCCTATCAGCTGACTCTCCCACTGTGGCCTGGCTGTGTGACCCCCTGGTCTAATGTCATGTACAGCAGGGTGACGTCTGGTCTAATGTCATGTACAGCAGGGTGACGTCTGGTCTAATGTCATGTACAGCAGGGTGACCCCTGGTCTAATGTCATGTACAGCAGGGTGACGTCTGGTCTAATGTCATGTACAGCAGGGTGACGTCTGGTCTAATGTCATGTACAGCAGGGTGACGTCTGGTCTAATGTCATGTACAGCAGGGTGACGTCTGGTCTAATGTCATGTACAGCAGGGTGACGTCTGGTCTAATGTCATGTACAGCAGGGTGACGTCTGGTCTAATGTCATGTACAGCAGGGTGACGTCTGGTCTAATGTCATGTACAGCAGGGTGACGTCTGGTCTAATGTCATGTACAGCAGGGTGACGTCTGGTCTAATGTCATGTACAGCAGGGTGACGTCTGGTCTAATGTCATGTACAGCAGGGTGATGTTAAGCATCTTCAGCAGCAATCACGGCCGTGGTCAGGTCGTCTTTCTCCGGCCGCTTTCCATCGTCCCGGTTGGTGACAAGTTCACCATATCTCTCAGGGTGTTTTCACACATGAAAGTCCGAACCAAGGTCCGGACCAAGGTTCATGTTTTTGTTACATTGTCTACATTTGATCCGGTAAGTTTTGGTTTCACACTGCAGTTATGCAAGCGCACTAAAGATCTATACGTGAGAAAACTACGTCCTGCCGTCATCACATACGTGAGCTGCGTCTCCAGATACTTATAATTGATTGGTTTGTAGACGGGCTTCCTCGTCCTCTCGTATCTTCTCTCTGTGTCAGAGTTTATTCAGCTGACTGCTGCTCTCCCCTACTGCCGCGGCTCTTTTTGTTTTGTTGTGATGTTGAGGAGCAAGACACGGGAACTTTCTTTCTGGAGCATTTATTCAGAGACAAACGGAAACCTACACTGTACATTTACTACCACTTAACAAATAAACTGCTGATGTATTCTCTGCTCTGATAGCCGACAGCTGTCTGCTCTGAACGCATTCACCGTCACTCTCTCATGTAGTCTACACACTAAGCACCGAGCTATTCCTTAAAGGAGCTTCCCCCGTCTTGTAACACAAGGAGAGCCTGCCAGAGCTTCTTGTATTTGGTCCGAAGGTCCGAACCATCCAAAAAATGCTTTCACACTATAAACGAACCGGACCACCTCTTTTTATCGGACCAAAATTTGGTCTTTTGATCCGGACCGTGGTCCGGGGGAGGTTTCACACCTCTAATTTTGGTTCGGATCAAACAAAAAAGTCCGAAAGTCCGGACCAAATGAGGTATGTGTGAAAACGCCCTCAGTCTCATTTACAGATTTTGATGAAGTCTCCACACCTTGACGTTTAGGGAGTAAAAAACTATCCATTGCTAGCATTAGACTCACTCCTCTAATCCTAACCAAATATTGAGCTCTTCTTCTTCTGTGTGAATACGTTACTGCGGAAGTAAGGTCAAAAGTTCAATGTGTGCTGCACCCTTTGGCCCAATACGATCACGGTGTTTTTTTGTCTAAAAATAATTGGATTGTTTTATTAATGTATTTATTTATTTTTCTAATATAAATTATACTATTTACACGTTAACAATTTTTTTATTTATTTATAAATCAACCACAGCAATTTCTTGGGGTTGCTAAGGGGGAACTATGGCAATCCTAGGGGTAGCTACAGCACCCCCTAGCCCCTCCCTGGAGCCGCCTATGTTCAGGACACTTTTTGTTGTCGCTATTTTAATTTAATAAACCTTTAAAACCTTACGCTGCCTCCTCGTCTTAACTCTGCATTTTTGGGTCCAAGCCTGCACAAATCCTGACACTAGGCCTCTTAAACACACTCAGAAATGGAGATACAAGACAAGAACATTTCTGTACTTACAGGTTATCTCTTTAAAATGTTCCCCTAACAGTACAATATTGTTTTTTAAGAGGCCAGAACTGTACCTTTCATCTAATTTAAGGATACAACATGAAAGAGAGAACACATTTGTACCATTTCAACACCAAATATGAAAAATGCACTCAAGCATTTATTTCATATTCTTGATATCAGACGTCAGTTTCCTCAACGATTTCAGTCTTTGTCAGCACTAGTTAGACATCTCGTCTCACTAGTTGAACAACACCTCTCACTATTTACTCTTTATCATCATCTAGTTAACTAGTGAGGCTCAAAATGTCCATTAGCTAACTAACTAACTTTACTATTATACTCACAGACTTTCACTGAAGGAACATTTTCAATGCAGGACTTTTACTGTAACAGTGTATTTGTACATTACTTTTACTGCAGTAAAGGATCAGAATACTTTCTGCAACACTGCATACAAGAAACAACAAAAAGAGACAAGAAAAACACAAATAAAGAAACACAAGACCTGTAGTTTGAAGCAGTGAGTCTCTGCAGCCACCAGAGGACAGCAGTGTCAAAGTAACAACAGGAGGAGACAGAGGTCATCATCATTTTATTGGTTATTAAGAACATGTCATTAAGAACAGGTTCTTATTTACAATGGAGGCCTGACAAGTGGCTAAGCCACTTAGGGAAAGGGAAAGAGGGCTAGAACATGAATACATTAGACATACATACAGTTTAAATGACATAAAATACAATTTGAAATACAACCCAGACAGCAGTAAACACGTATACAGAGAGGAACACACAGGGACATGGGTGAGTATATCAAGGAAAGAACCCCCCAAAAAATAATCTGAAAAACTAAATTACATTACACAACATAACACAGAGGTTAAGAGTTAACATAGGTAGCTCACAAAGACCAACGGATATTTATTACAACAAAATAAAATAAGAAAAGAAAAATATGGCAAATGTATTCAAAATGACATGAGGACAATCTAAAATGTGTTAACATGTCTTCTTTCAGATTAGTGGAAAGAAAACATTTATTTTACTACACTTTGTTTATTTGTGTCTGTAGATTTCTCCTAAATCTACCAAAAGATATTTCTGAAATTTCAGAAAACGTGTAATACAAATATTAATTTTCTAAATAATGTAATCAAATGGGGAAAGTTCATGGTGATATCTATTAGTTACATTTTCTCCCCTTAAGGAGCCTGCACACTGCTCCAACAAACTCCAACAAACTCCAACAGTTGGGTCAGTGTGGGCCGGCCGTCTGTGTTTGTTGGCGTTTGTTGGATGGAGTCGTTAGAGTTTATGTCCAGTCTGGTCTGGTGGAGTTGGAGAAAGTCGGACCAATGTCGCCCATTTTACAACAAACGGCAACATTCAAACAGCTGGAAATGCTGTCTTTAAAATGGGTGTTTTTTCTGGCAATTAGTGGAGTAACCATAGTGAGTAATTCCTCAAAACCTTGAGGTGCAAAACAGGCAAAATTCCCAAAAGCTGGAGTATCTTCTGAGCGAAGTTCTTGACACAAGTTAGGATAGACACCCTGTTTCTCATGTCACAATATCCAAGGTTTACACCACAGTCTCCTCCTGGCTCGTCTTGGTTGCCGTCTCTCCTGTACACGGCTAGCAGCTTTACAGGCCAGGTAGACCAGAACTACTTCAGCCACATTCAACAAGATCTCCATTTCATCCATGTTATATTACACTAAAACTCAAATAAGAAAAGGTAGGACTAGGTGACCAAAGTCAGTCTTGTCTGTTACTGTCTGGGCCGTGTGGACTGGCAGTTGGTTCATGAACATTCTAAAGACTACCAACATTCTAGTTGCCAACAGCGACCAACTTTAGAATGTTGGAGTTTGTTGGTATTTGTTGGAGCAGTGTGCAAGCTCCTTTAAGATGAAATCAACCTGTATGGTTGGTTATGTAAATTATGATTGTGTTTTCAGAAGCTTGAGTTACGGCGGTGCAGCGATAGGTTGTTTGATGTTAACATGTTAACATGGACGCTCTAGTTCTGCTGTTAGAGATGCAGATGTTTTTTTGAGGGGGTGAAACAACAAGATGACTTGTTTGTCTCTGTGGTTTGTGTTCTGTCGCTCTGATCAATGATAACAGATGTACCGCTTATTTTTGGAAAATACTGCGGTCGACTTCTTAAACGTTTATGTGTATGTATAATAATGATGTATTACTACACATTCTTATTCATAATATCCACTGTTTTATGAATCAGAGTTTTAGTTTACAATTATTTATGATTTAAGGGGAAATAACAAAACAATATTTGTACACTTTTATTCCCTTATTTTATTTTGTTTGCTTTATTCTTAAAAATAAACAGAAATATAATTCATGTGATGTTTGTGGTTTTGTATATACTGCACATGGTTGTTTTTTATCCACTAATTTTATTTTTATTTTTGATTTGAGCTGTTTCTTTCTCAGATTAATAACAGATCCAAGCTGAGAGAGTGAATACTGAGAGCTGAACTCAAACTCAAGTTCCTGGAATGATCCTTTAACCAGAGTGGATGGTTGTAACTGTCATTGTGTTGTTAATGTGAGAAAGGCTGCAGAGCAGAAACCCACACAGCCCGTCTGCTGCAGGAAAGGAAGTGGTGATTCGCTGTCAACAGTTTTTTATGATTTCTAATAACCACTGAGAACAGATTCATATCTGCTGCTGCTGGAAACACTCAGGAACTCCTCTTCCTCTCTGCAGCTGTGTGTCTTTTCTCTTGTGGTCTGGAAGCCTTTTTTCCACTGAGCCCTCTACCCACACACAGTTTAACTGAGCCCAGAGAGCAACAATGATGACCCACCTGGAGGTCACGTCCATGGACTTTATTTATGGGGATTTTAGCCATCAAAGGTGAACTTTACAGTTTACACTTGGATTTGATGAAAGTCCTCATACAAACATGACAAACAACTCTGTTATAACTATTTTATTTTTGTTAATGTTACACTGAAAAAAATTGACAAAGCTGCCACACTCTGCATAATGTATTACAGAGAAACACAAGAACAGAAAAAATACTATGAACTATGAAATATCTACCAGACAGCTGATTATTCAAATTATCATTATACAAGTCACAATTAAAAGTAGAAATAAACTAAAGTATCAAAAAACACCACAGAATTTAAACTTAGTAACTGTTAAGATATATATGTATTTATATTGTTCAGATGACAACTACATCTGAACAACATAATTGATATTTGTGAATAGTGATTAAAGTGATAAATGAGATGAATTGATGAGATTTAATGGCGAGAAAAGTTGAGCAGAAAACAGTCAGTCAGCATGTGTTCAGTTGGTGGACGGTCCCTTGTTTCTGAGGATCATCAGCAGAGAGAGTCCACAGCAGTACACCAGACTCTTCACTATCAGCTGTGTGTACAGCAGACAGAACAACTTCACTTGGTACTGAGACGGGACAGAAGCTGGAACCTCTGAAACAGAAAAGAAGTGAAACGTTTGGAGTTGCAGTCAGAAATGTCAGTCTTCTGTTCTCTCTCTAAGATAAATCACTGCTGAACACAGTCACCAAGCCTTCATTACCTTGTTCTGTTTGGGCCTTCACTGTGCCCCCCTCATGCTGGACGTAGCAGCGGTATTTATATGTGCTGCTCTTTTGCTGATTGATCAGCAAGATGGAGGCGGTGCGTCCTGACTCTCTGATCTCCAGCTGCTCTCCCTCATCAGGGAGCAGATCCTCCAGAGGACCATTCTCCTTTCGTCTTTTCCAGGAGAACTGGACCAGAGGAGGAAACATGGCTGAGGCCAGACACAGCAGGGAGCTCTTCCCCTCCAGGTGGGCTCTGGATGCTGCTGGGTACACGCTCACCACGGGCTTCACTACCGGCTCATCTGAAGTTTGACAGCAGCAACAAGCAGCACAGACACACATTCACACAGTCAACAGCAGCTTACAGCACTGCATTCAGTCTGATCCTGGAAACTACATGGACTCTGATCACTAAACTACTCATCAATACAGCACAAAGTTCACTACATATACTGTATTCACCTTCATATCAAACACACGGATCATCTCATGTCAGCACGTCTTATATGGAGACTAAAGACAATTATGGACACACATTATGGATTAATGTACAAAGTCTATTCACTATAATTATTATTACTAACATAATATAGTGATGACATTTTCCTTCATAGAATGGACAATTTCTTTCTATATATAATAAATAACATTTACTTTCACATTTAATACTTGAGCAATATTGAATTATTACAATTTATAAAACATATTTTAATATATATTGAAAATACACAAATCATAAAAAAATGTCATATCATTTTTAACAACAATGTTCACGTTTATACACAACTACAATAAAATGTTCAACAATAAGTGTTGCCCCATGGCCCGGGGCAAGTAGATATAACAACAACAAAAAAGATTTAAACAATTTATATTTTAAATGTATGTGGTCAAAAACAGATAGAAATCACTGTCTCTCTGGTAAGTTAAGTAATTGTTATTAGATTTGATAGTTTTTTTTTTAAATAACAGCCTCCACTTTCAGTATGAACTTTAACTCATCTATGACTCTGTTCATGATGTGTTTATACATTTTATATAAAGATCAAATATAACTATTTATTTGAGTCTTTGTCCTTATTTGATAACCACTAATGAAAAACTATTTGTATAGGAGCCAATAAAGATTGACTTCGAATGAGTAGAAATCATTTTTAGGTCAAAAATTCTTAACATTAAACCATGAATGATTTTTAATCAACAGATTCTCACTCCCATCTCCTAAAATACAGACGCTTGGTCAGGTTCCTTTGGCGTTGTTATTGATGATAAAAGTCTCCTTTAGTGTCAGATCTAAACGTGTTTTATCTAAACGTGCTGGGTCGGGACTATGCGGCCCATTTTTGACCAGTTAGGTTTAGGAAAAGATGGTGGGTGGGCTTACGTTTCCAGGACACGCGGGACAAGAACGGGACGGTTGGGTTTAGGAAACGTGACACGCGGGACACGATCCCCGGTCTCCTGGGTGAAAGTCCTGTGTGGTCTGACCCATCCACCCCCCCAACCAACCTCCCTATGCAGATTTTCAGTCTTTCATACTACTCTCTACCGTAGTCTCTCTTAATGCTAAGTCATATTCAAGCTCCATGTAGCTGCTGCTCTCCCTGGTGCTCTCTACAAACACGCTGAAGGAGCTTTTAGCGTCTCTTCAGACGCTGACAGCCACTGTCCAAACGTCCTTATTTTACGAGTTCGGAGTGAGAACGGGTTGTTTTTATGATATATGCAATATAATAAACGGACTATCTTGATCTCTGATTGTAAATTAACATAATAATTATAAAATGTACCTTCACACAAAGGAACAGTGTTGTAGAATTAACCTACATGTAGTAATAAATTACTTATTTATCTTTTCATAAAATACAATTATCATTTTAATTACTACAATAGGCTACATACAATATATATATTTACCACCTTATATTTTACTGTAATTGCTTAAGAAACAAATCAATATATCAGTAATTTCATAGTTTTTTTTTTTACAATTTTACCTTTTATACACAATTAAAATAAAATGTTCAGATTATATTAATCATCAAATACTATTTATATTAAAAGTACGCTGAGATACAAATAAATATATGTTTGTGTGTTTGTGCTGTTATATATAATCTTATATCATATATATAAATATATAAATTAGTAGCATAAGTTACATTTATTGTAAAATCATATTCAGTATCTCTGTGTCTTCATGTATAAATATATCTTCAACTAAAAGACAAATTTACCATCATGTGAAATACATTAACTTTTAAAAAGGATTAATTAATTATCCTAAACAATATAATTAAAGTTATACTCTTTAACAAATACATTTACTGACATATATTAGATTATGTTTAACATCATATATTATCTTATTGCTGATTAACTGAGAGGATCAAATACTGTATGTTTCTAACATTTCATCAAACTTTTTCTATAAATCAGTTTAATCTCCTGCAGAAATAAAGAATAACTGGAGTTGTGCAGTGAGATTTAAACATGTTTTCAGGAACTATGAACCTTTTTATGTAACAATAGCTGCATGGCTGCAAGAATTCTCTTCTAATGATGAAAAAACTAACATGTGAAGCCTGAAGCAGCAGAAACTCATTAAACACATTTTCAACTTGTTCATTAAAACAACTGAAGGAAATAAATGTTTATTCTTACCTGATACAATCAGTTTAGTTCCAGAGCCAAAGATCAAGTACCATCCACCTCCCACAGTGAAACTGAGTGATACAAAAACCTGTCAGCTGTTGAATGTGTCTGCTGAGGTGAACCAGTCCAAATTATTAACCAGTATCATATTCCAGCTCCATGATGTGTTTCTCTAATGTTCATATTAACATGACTGTCTCTTCTTTTATGTCCTTTTTTTTAATTTAATTTTATTTATTTTTTTTTTGGGGGGGGGGAATTTGTAAACATAATACAACTTTTCTTTTTGCCACATAGCATTGTTTTGTCATTGACATAGTAATACAACAGAGATCTTATTTATTGATATTGACTGATTTCAATATCGATCGATCCAACACCAAAGATTCTTTTGTTCCTTAAAATAATGTTTCCAAAATCGTTTCAGTGGCTCATTAAGTCTTTCGAATGAGACATAAGAATAATGGTAATGGTAACAGTAATGGACAATACCTCTTCCAACCTGTAGGGGGACCGAAGAGGAAAAGTGCTTTGGTGCCTACTGTAAAGGTGCTGGTTGACATGTAGCTAATGCTAATGCTTGGTCTATAACGTTAGCTAATTCTTGGTGGGTAACATAAGATTACAACATTGTTCAACATGCTCAGTTATTTTTAGTATGATTGTTTTGACCACGGTTACCTCTGGGCTAACCCACAAATTCATCAGTAAGGTTAACTGTATAGATAGACGACTAATCTAATGGTAATTTAGTCAGCTAGCACACCCCTGTCTGTCTGCCTCACTCTCCCGGCGCTGCAAGGCTTCAGTCGGGATGAGAGCTGACAACAGCCCCCGGGACACATCCACAGTCAGCCCCCAGCCAGCTAGCAGCCAGCCAGCAACAATCCAAACCCAGTCAGCACTTTACTCCAGTGCTAAGGACGCTAACAGCAGTTCACTGAACCGTCGGGAAACAGACCCAGGCACCCGAGTCAGAACAGCAGCCATTCGTAACGTTACACCTCCGTTAGCGTTACCAGTGACCCCCCACCCGCCTCGATTTTAGCCGTCTTTACAGTTAGCTAAATTTACCTGACAAAAGGGGGATAAGTAATTTAAAGATGTGGTAGCATTGGATCTGGACGGGAAGGATAACTCTGGGAGTTGGAAGGAGTTTGTCGCGATTCTGCCTTCTTACTCTGCGAAACAGGTTCGTGGATCATAACGCACATTGTAATTAAGAGCAGATCAGCATTGTGAGGAGGAACAGACTTTATTCCTGCAGCAGGTCAAATCAGAGGATTTTAATCTTGATGTTGAAGATGGTTTTTGTTTTCGTCAGTTTTTCCAATTTTGTCTAAGTAATATTAGTCTCTTCTCTATAACTTGCTCTCACGCCCACAATTTTAACTTGTCATAGACAGTTTATACATTAAAACGTAGGTATTCTTGTCTTCTTTCAGCTAATGGGTTCACGTAAGCTATAGGATTCATAGTTTTTGAATGAACTGCCTCAAAGTGACAAGATGGTCATAATTTTATTTATCCTCATTCTCTCTTGAGTCAAAACGCAAACAAAGAGTATTTTGAAACTGCGATTTCAGACTTTGTTTTATTTTTAAGGCCTTGTGGTGCTGACGATCAGGTCATTTCACTGATGCCACCTAAACTTTAGGCTGTCTGTCCCTTCTTTTCACAGGTCGCTCTCAGTGTCCGTTAATGGCAGCAGTCTAACAGCAGGTGATACGGTCGTTAGCTGATTACAGAGATCAAAGGGTCTCCGCACACACACACACACACACACACACACACACACACACACACACACACACACACACACACACACACGGGGCTAACCTTAAATAAAAGTTATTATAGATCAACTCTTCAGGCTTTAGACCTCATCTGATGTTTTATCCTCATTCCCACAAAGACACTTTAAGGAAACCTTGACTTCTTTTGAGTACGCTCAAGCTCATTTAAGTCCTTTCTGTGAAACTCCCATTTGAATGTCTTAAATTGCTTAATATATATCTTACATATATTTAAAGGTAACTACCTTTTTTCCACCTGGACCTCATTTCCCCATGCATTGCATCTAATAGACTGATGTGACTAAGAATCTTTGAATTTGGTCCAGTATTGAGCGGGATCGCAATGATGAGCCAGCGCGAACTGAGCTTCAATGTCACCTAATGGGGCAATTGTGCAGTCTTGCTTTTTATGCACTAAAAGTGATTTTTTTTCCTACTGACAGGCTCAGATTGTTACTATAAGAGTCTGACAACATTATCGATCTCAGGACGTTGCTTTTTGTCTGAAGACAGCGGTGTGGAGAGTGGAACGCAACTCGAGAAAAAGGCCTTCAGGATGTCAGATGTTTCGGAGTAGGCTACAGAAATCATAGACTCCTGTTATCTAAAGGTTTGTCAGTGCCATGGCTCAATATTTAAAAGATTTAGACAATGTGGATGAGGTTTTTATAATTGGATGGCCGCCTGTATTCACTTGAGCCAGAGTACAACGTTACGGACGAAGAGAGAGAGAGAGGAGAAGGGTGAAGCAGCGGCTGGAGGGCTGCGGGGCTCGGGATATTGGTAGTGCTCCCGTGGGTGCTGTGCCCCTATATGCCCAAAGAATATGTTTTCAGGAGTGGGACCTGTTGCTGCCAGATATCTGTGGTCTGGATGTGTCCGGTGATTTACCTCGGACACAACGCTGTGTTACCACGTCAGAGGATTTCCCCCTCTAATCTACAGGGCTGTGAACCATGAGCAAATACGAACCGTTGTTTTTATTGGAAATCTTTTAGTTAACACAAAACCACGGATGTATTATAGACTAATGACCGCACGAAACACTGAGCAGCTGCAGCCCCTCTCTCTCCCCTCGTCCACTCTTCATCCGTAGCCTATTCTTCATCCATACATAGCCTACTCTGGCTCAAATTAATACAGGCGGCCATCCAATTATAATGACCTCATCTACATTGTCGAAATCTTTTAAATATTGAGCCATGACACTGACAATCCTTTAGATAACAGGAGTCTATGATTTCTGTAGCCTACTCCGAATCAACAGACCTCCTGAAGGCCTTTTTCTCGAGTGGCGTTCCACTCTCCACACCGCTGTCTTCAGACAAAAAGTGACATCCTGAGATCGACAATGTTGTCAGACATTTTTGTCAGACACACACACACACACACACGTCATTTGTGATTTCATCCATGTTTATAGCCCGATTCTTTTCAGGCAATATATTCACCTCTCAGCTCTTTAGGGTCATGCTTTGTTCTATGCAATGGATATATCTGATAATAGTACAAAGTGTTTATACTTTTAGCCTTTTAGTTAATTTATTTGAACTTCCACTTTTGACAGTATTAAGATTAGCTTCCAGCTTTTCTATCAATGTAATAAGCTAAGAGCTGAACTCTTAGCTTATTAAGGTAATGCAGTTCAGCTTCCAACTGACAATTTTACATTTCAACTTCCAAGTTTTTCAGCAGTGCAGTGTAATGCATTTGAGATTTTTCAAAACAATTTTTTTCATATTTCTGCATTTTCGTCAATGTTTCTCACAGTATTTGTAAGTCTTCCATACGTATTCATAATTACAGTTAGAAAATAAATTCAGACCTCACAATGTTCTACATCTTTTGGCATCATTGAACTTTTCAAGCCAACAATTCAGTTTAGCATCAGCTTTTCAAAAACCTTTAAATATTCCACATCTTTCATACATTAGTGGTGTTATTCAACTTTTTAATGATGTTAATTAAAATCATTCATACTTTTCCATCTATCTTCTCTTCTTCACCTTCTTACGGATTTAAGCTATTAATCCACTTTAGCTTTAGCAATTTAGCTATTCAGCATTCGTACACATTTTCTGCAGGAAATGCATTTTCTAGATAATTTAATTATTTGTATAGTTTTCTGTTTCAGATCTTTTATTCTTGTTTCTCTGTGTTGTTAAGAAAAGAAAGTTCAGCTCAGTTCAGTGTGTTTGTGACCAGTGTTAGACAACTTACTCAGGAAGTGGAATCAGTTACTTGTTAGTTATTACTACTTAAAAAAGTAATATTACTTAGTATTAAAACTAATTAGTTATTGTACTTGTTATATTACTATATTACTTTCTAACAGGATTAATAACTGTAATATAATTACTGTTTTGGAAATTGTAATCCCTTACACTACTCATTACTGGGGAAAGTATCCTAATAATATTACAGTAATAGATTACTTAGTAATGTGTTACTGCCCAACACTGTTTGTGACTCTGGCTGAGATGGAGGTGAAATATGTGAACCTGGGCTGTGGTTTACTGATCTCTTCCTGTCACAAACACTGTTTGACATCTGTTCATCTGGAGGTTTTTGTTCAGGCTGCAGGGAGACTTTCTCACTGTGGGGACCAAACCAACAGGAGCAGTAGTAGGTGGCTGAATGATAGAGTTTAACTTTCTGGATCTGCAACTCACAGCCGTTCTGTTTATTCACAGCAGAGAAATCATATTTCTGAGGATGATTGTAACCTGAATAAACTTCACCATTACCCCTCCTAATATACAGAATCCTTCTGAAAGTTTCTGTGTCTCTCTTCTGGTACCAGAATACATAATCATAATTACTGTCACACTGCTCAGTGCCTCGACAGCTGAATGAGACTTTTCCACCAACTCTCCTGGTCAATGATAAATCCTCCTGAATCAGCTGTGTTGCCATGGCAGCCAGCGCTGTAGAGAAACAGACAGGTAGATGAAGGTGAGTGTGAGCCAGTGTTTGTTAAAGGTGGAGTTTGTTGGCTCCTGATTGGCTGGAAACACTCACCTGAACACAGACAGCACAGAGCAGCAGCTGGGAGGAAAAGCATTTAGTTCAGTGGTGTTTCCTCTGGTGAACCTGGGGAGAAGTGGAGCTCTGATGCAGCTGAGGCCAAACAAGGACGAGCTGTGAGATCAGACGAGGACCACGTGGTTTCTAACTCTGACTTTAACTTTTAACTTCCTCCATGTTGAGGTCAGCCACAAAATGAGAAACTGATAAACCACCACAGCTGTGCTTCTGCCTGTAAAAACACTCGCTGTATCTGAAACTGGTGGTATTCAGACAGAGGTGGGGCCAACAAGTCCTCCAAATGAAATGACAGAATATATATTCTGTAACTGACCTTTAAAACGACACAGAAGTGTTTTATGATCTGATGAAACATCATGTGTCTGTGAAGAATGAATCTGTTTGATGATGTGAGACCACTATAGTTCAGGTTTGGTTAGACACCAACAAGACTTGGTTAGTTTCAGGGAAAGATCCTGTTTGGGTTGAAATAATCTCTTTGTTTAGGTTACGGGGAATTATCGTCATGGTTGAATAATATTTGACACTTTTGTAGAAGAATTAATACATTATACATAATCTTCATGTTGTTCCAAGAGTTTGATTTTACTCTGAAGCCCTCACTGTAGTTATCACCTCATACTACAGTATATATTTCAGTTCTTGTGTCAATAGACCTTTTAGATACCAGCCAAAATTAGCCCCGCCCACAAAATTTGAGGTCGTTTGAGGAAGTTGGGTCTGGACTTGATCCGTTGTGGAGCAACTATGCTCGAACCAGAGCTGTTCGGACCAATCAGATTGTCAGGGCGGTCTTTATACGATGATGGACAGATGATCAACAGTAACGTAATCAACCACGTCACCAAAGAGCGCTTGGGTTGAATTTGTTTACAGCGTGCGTGCAGTTGAGTTCTGTTGACAACTATGCATTGCTCCACATACGTCATATGTCAACATATTCCGTTGCTCTGATTGGTTGTAGGTCTATCCAATTGAGTGCAGAGGCATTTACTTTCCTGGTTTGGTTGAAACACGCCCCATAATCACAGCCCAATGGAGCAGCATCAGACTCTTATTCTGACTAGAATCTGAGTCTGATGACGTCAGACTATCTATTCTGTGCTGCTGCTGTGAAGAATAAAACCTTCACACTGCTGCCCTCTAGTGTCTACAACAACACACTGTTACAACCTGTACTGCTAACGTCACAATACAACCTTCATTAATCATTCCAGTCTCTGGTCTTCCCCCAGATTGAGGAACAGACAAAAGGTTGAGTCTCTGAGAACTTCAGCTTTCTATCAGAGCTAGTAGAAGTACTGCTAATATTTGTGAGAGTAAAGTTTACTGTATTGTATCAGCTGCAGTAGAAATAGTATTTTAATTGAACTAATAGAACAACAACTATACCAGTAATACTTGTCATTGACTGTTGTGTGTTTTTTTATCCACGAGATGTCACTGTTTTTTCTTTGCCAGTAAAACAAGAGGTAAGAGCATCATCATGTCGTCATGGCGACCATCATCATCAGCATCACCTGGATACCCTTGCACTTCTCTGACTAACCACAGGGTGACACTCTTTCTCTTTGGTGGTTACTGTCAGCCCCGGCAGCAAACACAGAAACCCCCCGTGAGATAAAGTTGAGTTTGAAATGTGTCCCACGGCCATGTTGGAAGAGCTTCTTTATTGTTGTGACAGCGATCTAAGAGCATGAAGAGACATGTGATGTCAGACATGTTTGTCTGCTGATACAGCTGCAGTATGTCGTCATTCTTCCAACAGTTCTTCATGGTGACAATGATCAAACTGTTCAGAGTTACAGCATTTAAATAGCACAAACATCCCTTAAAATAATATTAAATGTGTCATAACTGTTCCTTAATCTTCTTAAAGGAACAGACTGACATCTGTCTGCTTTGGTTTGACTTGTTATTCTATTTAAAGGAGTTAAAGGAGAAAACATTGTCTGAAAGCATTAAATAAGCAAAGAAGCTGCTGTTTGTTGGGGGAAATGGTACTTTATAATATGTTTTATTAATTGCTTGTTTGATTTGCATTGAGAGATGGTTTTATGGAAAGTACCCCATGCCAATCTCTAGGTATGGTGAAGGGGATGTGATGATGTGGGGGTATTTTAATTTCATAGGCCAAGGGAACTGTATCAGGATGCATAGTATCCTGGATCCATGAAATAACTGGCCTTTAAAAATAAAATAAAACATAGGGGTGTGTATACTTATGCTAATTTTGTTAATTAAGGCATTAAGATTATTTTTTTTATTCCTCTTTTTAGTCAACTTTAGCATGGGTTCCTAAACTTATGAGCAGCACTGTATACCAAGAATATACTAATAATTCAGGTCAGACTAGAGAAAGACATTTTTATTACACATAATCTTCTCACTGGTTATAACAGACATCACATCACTACAATCTGGCTTCTGTCTGTTTGCTTCCTGTTTGATTTAGAATTGATTTTAAGATTGAACTGATCACTTTTAAAGCTGGTCTGGGTCTGGCTCCAAGCTATACAGCGGAGATGTTGACCCCATAAGAGCCAGTTTCCAGCCTGAGATCCTCAGGTCTCCCTTGTGGTCGCTCCAAAGTCCAGACTTGAATCTAAAGGTGACCTTTGACCTTCAGGACCCCTCCACTTTGGAACGACCTTCCTAAAGGCTGTTTTATGATTCTGCATCAACTCCACGCCGTCGCTACGCCGTCGCTCCTACGGAGTTGAGACCCTTTCGGAGTTCTGCGTCAGGGTTGCTTTGCATCGTGGTGCATTTCACCACCATAATGCTAGGGGCGGTGTCGCCTGTGTCTGTGTCGCTCACCACCGAAATGGTACTCAGAATGGCAAACCCCATAGACTGTCATGCTGAAATATTAATCTTATTTTTTGGGCCTTTTCTTGCTTAGATTTTGTAAAAAGTATCGAGAAATAGACACAGTATTATACATTGACCAAGTTACTGTAACCAGAAAATAAGTCTGAGTTTATTTGCAAACCTTATGTCAGTGAACTAGCATGTTGCTACTCCCCACAGTAGGCTGCTGGAAACACTGACTATCAACACAGAGGACCAGTTGACCAATCACAGTCCTTGCGGTCTGCGTCACCTCGATGCAAAGTTACACATTTTTGGAGGTGCACGTCGCGCTACGGCGAAGGTCTCGAAGGGATGATCGCAGCGACGCAGAGGGGTCTGCGAGGGTACGCCGTCGATTTGATGCAGAAGCATAAATCGCCTTAGGAGACAAAGCTCACAGAATCAGAATCAGTAAAGTCTTTTAAATCCCTTCTTAAAACACAAACTTCACAGACTAACTTTAATGTGATGTTCTCTCCATTTTATATATATATTTTAATATTGCCCTTTGTTTAAATAATTGATTTCATTGCTATAACCTTTTTGTTTGTATTTCTTGTCTTTGTCCAATCCTTCTTATTATTGTTATTATATACAAGACATTTTGACATGTTATTAGTGTGAATAATAAATGTCTGAATTCCATTTATCTGCTTCAGTTTCAGGGTCCTGTATTGTTCCTGTTGGCTGTCTCACCATCATGGTTTACGGGAACACTTGAACACAACAGAGCCATCCTTCATGTTACACTTGTGCTTTTCCTTCTATGACAAATGAAGTCAAAATGTCTGCAGTGAAAAAGGCCTGTTGTCAGACAGCAGCCTTATCTGTCTGCTGCAGGGGCTGATGGGAGATGTGAGGAGCTGTTAGAAACCACGTGGTCCTCGTCTGATCTCACAGCTCGTCCTTGTTTGGCCTCAGCTGCATCAGAGCTCCACTTCTCCCCAGGTTCACCAGAGGAAACACCACTGAACTAAATGCTTTTCCTCCCAGCTGCTGCTCTGTGCTGTCTGTGTTCAGGTGAGTGTTTCCAGCCAATCAGGAGCCAACAAACTCCACCTTTAACAAACACTGGCTCACACTCACCTTCATCTACCTGTCTGTTTCTCTACAGCGCTGGCTGCCATGGCAACACAGCTGATTCAGGATGATTTAACATTGACCAGGAGAGTTGGTGGAAAAGTCTCCTTCAGCTGTCGAGGCACTGAGCAGTGTGACAATAATTATATATACTGGTACCAGAAGAGAGACACAGAAACATTCACAAGGATTCTTGCTATCCATAGACGTGATGGTACTGTTAATTCAGGTTTCAATCATCCTCAGAAAGATGATTTCTCAGCTGTGAATGAACAGAACAGCTGGGAGTTGCAGATCCAGAAAGTTAAACTCGATCATTCAGCCACCTACTACTGCTCCTGTGTGAAGGATGATCCCCACAGTGAGAAAGTCTCCCTGCAGCCTGAACAAAAACCTCCAGATGAACAGATGTCAAACAGTGTTTGTGACAGGAAGAGATCAGTAAACCACAGCCCAGGTTCACATATTTCACCTCCATCTCAGCCAGAGTCACAAACAGTGTTGGGCAGTAACGCATTACTAAGTAATCTATTACTGTTATATTATTAGGATACTTTCCCCAGTAATGAGTAGTGTAAGGGATTACAATTTACAAACAGTAATTATATTACAGTTATTAATGCAGTTAGAAAGTAATATAGTAATATAACAAGTACAATAACTAATTAGTTTGATACTAAGTAATATGTAAGGTAATATTACTTTTTAAGTAGTAATAAGTAACAAGTAACTGATTCCACTTCCTGAGTAAGTTGTCTAACACTGGTCACAAACACACTGAACTGAGCTGAACTTTCTTTTCTTAACAACACAGAGAAACAATAATAAAAGATCTGAAACAGAAAACTATACAAATAATTACATTAATAATACTAATAAATGTATGTACATGTGATAAAAACATGAATAATTCCTTTTTGAAAAGCAGTTCCTGATTACAATCATTTAGACAAAATTGTCAAAATGATGAAACCAAAAACCAGCTTCAACATTTAAAGATTAAATCCTCTGATTTGACCTGCTGCAGGAATAAAGTCTGTTCCTCCTCACAATGCTGATCTGCTCTTAATGCAAACACTTCCTGTGTCTCCTTCACAATAAAAGCTTTGCAGACCCATTTCTAACATCACATGTTGGAACTGATTTCAGCAGATAATCTCACTTTAGTCTTTTCATCCAACCAGAACTTTGATCCAGAACCAGAGACCAGACATGATGTTCATGGTCCCCAGAGGATAAATCCTAATATTTATACACATTTTAAGATGTCTTATAAACTGTTAATCAACAGAGAAATGTCTAATGACAACATGTGACAGAATATAAATTGAAGATGTTTGAAGGTTTTAAAACAAAGTATAATTATATTAATGTCAGACCCTATATATATTCATCCAAACACTGAAATCACTTTGAATGAATGATTAAATTGCAACAAACCTTTTCATCCAATAACGTTAATTTCAGATTTAATATTTTTGACCTTAAGTTCAGCAATTATTTAAAAAGTAGGAGGATCACAACTCTTTCTACTTCAGATAAAAACAGACTATATTACAACACACAGACATTAAACATTATTTTTGACCCATTTTCTGGGTTAAAATAACCCAGAAATTAGTTGGTCCCTTTTTAACCCAGGAGTTGGGTCAAAATAACCTAACTTGGGTTACTATGCCAGTATGCCTTATTTCAGAAAATAAAACTTTGTTTTACATTATATTACACACTTTAAGCACTTTTACATTTTTATTACATTCAATTAAAATCTATATAACAAAAACACACACTTCCCAATGTCAATTTAACATCAATAAGACATCAAACAGATGTCAGAATTACATCACGAAATAGGTCAAAAATGAAAGTCATATTGACGTCAATTTGATGTCCAGATTTTGACCTCTGCTGATGTCATTGTGATGTCATGCTTTGTTGGCATTTGATGTCAATTCAACATTTATTTGATGTCAAGATGTCATGATGTTGATGTCATTTTGATGCTATTTTGATATCATTTAATATCAAGCATCACTCAATTTCAACCTAAATGTACAATGACTGACAACATACACATACATATATGTGCAAATTATTTAATTTATGTCAAACTTACAGACATTAGAACATACATCATGTATCATGTATTGAAGTGGTTTCAAAATGTATCAACGCACAAAATCCCAATTCCTGTAGGGCATGTCTAATGTACATATGTAAGTTGTTTGTTTTTCTCCATAGAAACCATAGAACGTGTTTGTGCATTACTGTATTTGATTAATATCACTATGCATCTTATCAAAATGCTATAAAATGCCCCCCTCCACTCCCTCGTGAATCCGTGCCTGTGTACCTTTTAGTCTGGGTTACACAAGGATGGCAACATCCCAACCCGTCATAAATGGTCCTGAAATGTCGGTGATTCCCGTGTGCCTGAAGACGTTTCCCTCCACACAAGTTAGGTTGACGCACACTGGCGTGTTCACGAGACTTCTCGGGCCTTCTCTGGTGTCTGTTGAGGAAACACAAACACAAAACACAGAGTGAGGTCTGGTGTAACAGACGTAAAATGGACTGAGTCTTTAAAATACATATCTTAGAGTTTTACTTACATTTTGCAGCCTCGCCATAAACTCCCTCTCCTCCTCCATGTCCTGGAGTTCCTCCTCCAGTCCCGAGGTCCCTGACTCCTGGTAGGGGACCGGGGTTTTGTCCTCGGAACTGGAGGAGGACTCAGGCTTGCGGGACCTCTTCCTGGTGGTGGAGGAGGAGGAGGCTTCTGGTGACTCCGGTGATGGCACGGTCTTTGACTGGGCCACGTTCAGGCTGAGGGCGTAGAAGCAGTCAGCTGTGGCCATGTTGTGGCACATACAGGTGGCCACCATCTTCCGCTGCTCGACAGAAGGTTGTTCTTGACCTTAAAACAGTAGAAGAAAAAAAGATTGCTACTGTTAGTTAAGCCAGCAGAGTTTTAATGAAATCCAGCATGAACAGATAAGTGACTGAGGAGAACTTACATGAGCAGACACAGCGGTCCTCAGGTCAGTGAAGTTGGGGGACCTTTTAAGGCCCATCTCCGCCCATGCTACCTGCAGGTGGTGCAAGAAGTTTTAGCATGGGCCCTTCCAAGCCGTGAAGAAAAACCAGCTGGTTCGGTGGCTTGCTGGCCGCCCGCAGCTGCAGCCACCTCTCCAGCCAGCGAAACTCATCAGTCTCCAAGAACATTTGGGCCCCCCCAAATGACTTGTTAGTCTTGTGTTCCCTGATCTGCAATACACAGAAAACGGACAGACTCTTTCAGAGGAAACATTAACAGAAACAACAGACTCACAAGCAGTGATGACAACAGTACACAAGTCGAGATTTTTATCACAAAACCCTCTTTGCCAGGCTTGTGCTCCTCTGCAGCCTCCTCAACCTCACAAACCCGGAGGTTACTGAGTAACCCCGGGCGATGGCCGTAAATGGAGGCTGTGAAGTAAAGTAGCCGTAAAAACGGTACCGCAGCGACGGTGTGGTTCTCCTCCAGGACGTCTGAAAGGAGAGAAGAAAAAGTATTTCAGCACACGGAGGGAAAGATAAACACACACAAACACACACAAGGACACATCACTATGCACGGCAGGCTTCTGTTGGAGATGGACTATTTTGGCTATTTTGGAAAGAGGGATGCACACTTACCCAGCAGCTCTGGGATCCTCAGTGCGGCCCCCTCCTGGCACCGCTTCAGGTCCTCTCAGGATAATATCCTGGCCATCTTGTGGCTTTTCACTGCCACTGGTGCAGGACAACGTTCCTGGTTGTGTCTGTGATGCACTTTGTGACGGGGCGCAGCACGCTCACCACATCCATCGCAGTCAGGTGAGACTGGGCAGGCAAGGTTTCCCCAAAGTATTTGAGGAACTGCTGTATGTTCCTCAGGTAGAAATTTGCCGTTGTGATGGTCTTGCCTACGGACTGGACGTGGGCTGTGTATCTGCAGAAACATAGGCTTTGAGTTAGTCGCTGTTCACATCAGGTGTGTGTCATAACCACTTCACAATAATTCATTTGGAAAGTCACACTTACTTTTGGATGCCATTAATGTTCCTTAAAAACAGCCAACTGAACAATTCAGTCCGTCCCTTTGCCAGGTAAAATATAAAAGATCTGACCCTCGACACATTGGACTGTGCATTTTCCAGCTGCTTGGCAGTGGGGCAGCTGCCCTCGTGGTACCGCTGGTAGTCCTGGAGGTAGTCTTCTGTGAACACACATTTTAAATGATCTGAGTAACATTTAACATTGAGGTAGAACACACATATATTTGTCCTACTTTTCTTTCTTACCAATTGAAGGAGGGAATTTCAGGTTCCTTATTCCAGGGCTACGTCCACTGCCCCGGAAGAGCTTTTTCAGGTTTGTTCCTGACTCTTGCTCCATTTCCTGCTGGTCCAGCAGCATGAACGGAGGCTGCTCCCCAATAAGGTCTAGCTGCTCCTGTGTGTGTTGAGGAGGACGACGATGCTGCTGAGACTGAGGGGTGTGCAGCTGAGGAGGCTGAGGGCTATTTTTCTTCCACAGCATGTCTTCTTTCAGGCTATTACAAAAAAACAGATACACATTTACATGTTTATTTTACCCTGTCTATTTGCCTAAAAGTTAGCATTAGATAAAGCCGTGTTTGCATTTAAACAGAACATTTTCAGAAAAATTATAATACAGCAAAATAATTGTCTTAATGTCAGTAAAAAGGAAGAAGTCTCATGTTGTTAAAATGCATTTCCCTTCACCTGTAATGTATGGAACTTACATAACGTTACACCAAACTTTCCCTGATTTATGTAAAAGGTTATGCCTAAAAACGGCACACAATAAAAAAAAAATTCTTGGCTGTCCAAAATTCCCTCTTTTAAAAACGTGTGTAATCTACTCTATAAATTTGTTCTGTATATTCATCATTAAAAATAAATTTACAGAGATAACTTCCAGGGAGTTGTGTATAAATCAGAGCGTACACCACAGCCCCGGGCGGGAACCAGAGATTTGTCAGCATTGCATTTTTTATTTAAAAGGAACTACATGAAGTACTTAATACATAACTTTTAGTAACGTTACACAAACAATTAAAAACACATGTAACACACATGTACACAATGTAACGTAACGTTAGGCTGAGGACGGTGACAGTTGCCAGTGAAAAAAAGCTTTTGCCGCCCATTTTTACACTTCTAAATTAAAATATCCAATAATAATAATAATGTCCGTACATTTCTAACGGTCGGTGGATTAGCTATCGTTAGTAACGTTTTATTCATGAACATCTCCTTAAACCGAGCTAAATCAATGTTAGCTACGTTTTAGCGTGCTAACATTTGTCATAGCATTAACCATGGATGTATTAAGAGAACGCATTAACCTAGCTAGCTAGCTAGCCAGCCAATGTAGCATACAATGACTCAGATACATCTTAATAAAAAAGAAAACCGATAACTTATCAGATAACGTAAATCTGAATGTGCAAACAGACATAGATAGATAACAAGGATACAGCCTTGAAATCTTCTCCGGGAACCATCACCTTATCGTGGTGGAGAGGTTTGTGTGTCCCTATGAACCTGAGGGCTGTGTTGTCTGGAGCTTTGTGCTCCTGGTAGGGTCTCCCAAGGCAAAGTGGTCTCAGGTGAGGGGCCAGACAAAGAATGGTTCAAAAACCCCATGAAAAAACGAGGTAGAGATGATGTGACCCTGCCCGGAGGAAGCCCGGGGCCCCCGTCTGGAGCCAGGCCCAGATGGAGGGCCCGTCAGCGAGCGCCTGGTGGCCGGGTTTGCCACGGAGCCCGGCCGGGCACAGCCCGAAAAAGCTACGTGGCACCTCTCTCTCCAACCCATGGGCCCACCACCTGTGGGAGGAACCGCTGGGGTCGGGTGCGGCAGTGAATGTCAGGGGCCTCGACGGACCAGACCCGGGCAGCAGACGCTGGCTCTGGGGACGTGGAACGTCACCTCTCTGTGGGGGAAGGAACCGGAACTTGTGCGGGAGGTGGAGCGCTACCAGTTGGATCTGGTGGGGCTTACCTCTACGCACAGTCTCGGTTCTGGAACCATACTCCTGGATAGGGGTTGGACTCTTTTCTTCTCCGGAGTTGCCCAGGGTGTGAGGCGCCGGGCGGGTGTGGGGATACTCACAAGTCCCCGGCTGAGCGCCGCTACGTTGGAGTTTACCCCGGTGGACGAGAGGGTCGCCTCCCTACGCCTGCGGGTTGTGGGGGGGAAAACTCTGACTGTTGTTTGTGCGTATGCACCAAACAAGAGCTCGGAGTATTCGGCCTTCTTGGAGACCTTGAATGGAGTCCTGTATGGGGCTCCAGTAGGGGACTCCATAGTTCTGCTGGGGGACTTCAACGCGCACGTGGGCAATGATGGAGACACATGGAGAGGCGTGATTGGGAGGAACGGCCTCCCTGATCTAAACCAGAGTGGTTGTTTGTTGTTGGACTTCTGTGCTAGTCATGGATTGTCTATAACGAACACCATGTTCGAACATAGGGATGCTCATAAGTGTACTTGGTACCAGAGCACCCTAGGCCAAAGGTCAATGATCGATTTTATAATCGTTTCATCTGATCTGAGGCCGTATGTTTTGGACACTCGGGTGAAGAGAGGGGCAGAGCTGTCAACTGATCACCATCTGGTGGTGAGTTGGGTCAGAGGGTGGGGGAAGACTCTGGACAGACCTGGTAAACCCAAACGGGTAGTGCGGGTGAACTGGGAACGTCTGGAGGAGGCCCCTGTCCGACAGACTTTCAACTCACACCTCCGGCGGAGCTTTTCGTGCATCCCTGTGGAGGCTGGGGGCATTGAACCCGAGTGGACAATGTTCAAAGTTTCCATTGCTGAAGCTGCGGCGGGGAGCTGTGGTCTTAGGGTCTTAGGTGCCTCAAGGGGCGGCAACCCACGAACACCGTGGTGGACACCGGTGGTCAGGGAAGCCGTCCGACTGAAGAAGGAGTCTTTCTGGGATATGTTATCCCAGGGGACTCCGGAGGCAGTTGCAAGGTACCGAAGGGCCCGAAGGGCTGCAGCCTCTGCCGTGAAAGAGGCAAAGCAGCGGATGTGGGAGAAGTTCGGAGAAGACATGGAGAAGGACTTTCGGTCGGCACCAAGGTGCTTCTGGAAAACCGTTCGCCACCTCAGGAGGAGGAAGCGGGGAACCATCCAAGCTGTGTACAGTAAGGATGGGACGCTGCTGACCTCAACTGAGGAGGTAATAGGGCGGTGGAAGGAGCACTTTGAGGAACTCCTAAATCCGACTAATACGCCCTCTATGGTAGAGGCAGAGCTGGAGGATGATGGGGGATTGTCGTCAATTTCCCTGGTGGAAGTTGCTGAGGTAGTTAAACAACTCCACAGTGGCAAAGCCCCAGGGATTGATGAGATCCGTCCAGAAATGCTTAAAGCTCTGGGTGTGGAGGGGTTGTCTTGGTTGACACGCCTCTTCAACATTGCGTGGAAGTCGGGGACGGTGCCTAAGGAGTGGCAGACCGGGGTGGTGGTTCCCCTTTTCAAAAAGGGGGACCAGAGGGTGTGTGCCAATTACAGGGGTATCACACTTCTCAGCCTCCCCGGTAAAGTCTACTCCAAGGTGCTGGAAAGGAGGGTTCGGTCGATAGTCGAACCTCAGGTTGAAGAGGAACAATGCGGATTCCGTCCTGGTCGTGGAACAATGGACCAGATCTTTACTCTCGCAAGGATCCTGGAGGGAGCCTGGGAGTATGCCCAACCGGTCTACATGTGCTTTGTGGATCTGGAGAAGGCGTATGACCGGGTCCCCCGGGAGACACTGTGGGAGGTGCTGCGGGAGTACGGGGTGAGGGGGTCCCTTCTCAGGGCCATCCAATCTCTGTACGACCAAAGCGAGAGCTGTGTCCGGGTTCTCGGCAGTAAGTCGGACTCGTTTCAGGTGAGAGTTGGCCTCCGCCAGGGCTGCGCTTTGTCACCAATCCTGTTTGTAGTATTTATGGACAGGATATCGAGGAGTAGTCGGGGTGGAGAGGGGTTGCAGTTCGGTGAGCTGGGGATCTCATCGCTGCTTTTTGCAGATGATGTGGTCCTGATGGCATCGTCGGCCTGTGACCTTCAGCACTCACTGGATCGGTTCGCAGCCGAGTGTGAAGCAGCTGGGATGAGGATCAGCACCTCTAAATCTGAGGCCATGGTTCTCAGCAGGAAACCGATGGAGTGCCTTCTCCAGGTAGGGAATGAGTCTTTACCCCAAGTGAAGGAGTTCAAGTACCTTGGAGTCTTGTTCGCGAGTGAGGGAACAATGGAGCGGGAGATTGGTCGGAGAATCGGCGCAGCGGGTGCGGTATTACACTCAATTTATCGCACCGTTGTGACGAAAAGAGAGCTGAGCCAGAAGGCAAAGCTCTCAATCTACCGGTCAGTTTTCGTTCCTACCCTCACCTATGGTCATGAAGGCTGGGTCATGACCGAAAGAACGAGATCCAGGGTACAAGCGGCCGAAATGGGTTTCCTCAGGAGGGTGGCTGGCGTCTCCCTTAGAGATAGGGTGAGAAGCTCAGTCATCCGTGAGGAGCTCGGAGTAGAGCCGCTGCTCCTTCGCGTCGAAAGGTGCCAGTTGAGGTGGTTTGGGCATCTGGTAAGGATGCCCCCTGGGCGCCTCCCTAGGGAGGTGTTCCAGGCACGTCCAGCTGGGAGGAGGCCTCGGGGAAGACCCAGGACTAGGTGGAGGGATTATATCTCCAACCTGGCCTGGGAACGCCTCGGGATCCCCCAGTCGGAGCTGGTTAATGTGGCTCGGGAAAGGGAAGTTTGGGGTCCCCTGCTGGAGCTGCTACCCCCGCGACCCGATACCGGATAAGCGGACGAAGATGGAAGATGGATGGACAGCCTTGAAATGTCTCCATTAACGACTCCTTTGAAATAACGTTAATTAAGTTAAATGTCAGTTACTCTTCATAAGCTAGCTAGCTAGCTAAGTTACGGTAGCTAAGTTACGGTAGAGAGTTTATTCTAGAAGCACTGTTTAAACAAGCACATTTTCTGCAACAAACTACCGGTAAAATGAAAATGCTCGCCTCGCCTCCCTGCCCCAGGAACCGAAGTGTAGCTAGTTTAGGAGAAAATAAGCTGCGGGTCCGATGCCAACTCACCGAGACGATGTGTGGCCGTCTGGGTTACGCCAGTTGAAGAGGTGCACTCGTTTTAATTCCTGTGTGAAGATCCAGCGGGCGGGGTGCCAGATAGAGCGCACTCCTCAATGTGTTTCTGTCTCCGCCCGCCATAGTCCTTTGCTGGTATCTATTTGCAACGCATATCGTGTTGGATTTATATTTGATAACGTTACTTGAATAAAACGAACCTAGCTAAATCAACAGGCTATTATTATAAAATCGTTACTGTTTTTAAACTAAGCTAAACTTATACACATATGATATGATCTAATGTAATGATTTTATACGTCTTTTATGTCACGTTTTTTTACTCTTTCCATACCATGTCATGACTCGTGAGTGTGTGTGTGTGTGTGTGTGTGTGTGTGTGTGTACGTGCGTGTGCGTGTGTGTGTATGTGTGCGTGTGTGTGTGTGTGTGTGTGTGTGTGTGTGTGTGTGTGAGAGACTGAGTGTGTGCGTCAATTTAACTGTAATATTCTTGTTTTCATGTTGTTGCTGATATCCATCAGTTTTGTTCATATTGTTACATTTTGTTGACATGATTGTTGCTTTTATATGAATGTTAACCTGATGCTCTATAGTCTCATCCTACTGGACAACTGGATGTAAATGTGTAACATGTTTCCCTGTTTATGTGCTTTAGCAATACTGCATGTCTATATGGTCATGCTAATAAAGCCTCTTTGAATTTGAATTTGACAGAGAGAGATAGAGAGAGAGAGATAGAGAAAGAGAGAGGGAGAGAGGTAGAGAGAGAGAGAGAGAGAGAGAGAGAGAGACAGAGAGAGAGAGACAGAGAGGTAGGAAGAGAGATAAAGGGAGAGAGAGAGAGAGAGAGAGACAGAAAGAGAGACAGAGAGAGAGAGAGAGAGACAGATAGAGGGAGAGAGAGACAGAGAGAGAGAGACAGAGAGAGGGAGAGAGAGAGAAAGACAGAGATTTTGATTTTTGAAACCAGCTTTATTTGCCGCACATTTTCATTCCATTTCAAGGCTCAATAAATTACATCAGCTGTGGTGGTGGGGGAGAGCCCCACCACCACAGCTTCACTCTCCCCCCTGTTCACTCTTGCAGATGAAATCAAACCAAAATCTTTAACAGTATTTTCTAAAACCTCAATGTCTCTTTGTGAGTTTACCAAAACAATCAAATCATCTGCATAAACAGAAAACTTAAAAGACACAGGACACTGAGGGAAACACACACCATTCAAATTATTCCGTAATTTGTGGAGCAGAGGCTCGAAGGACAATGAATATAACATACCAGAGAGAGAGCAGCCCTGCCTCACCCCCCTCTTGATGCTGAAGGGAGCACCCAGCCCGCCATTTATCTTAAGAACACTCGCAATGTCACTGTAGAGAACCTGGATCATGGCTATAAAACCAGGGTTGAACCCAAAAGCAGCCAGAGTCTGCCATAAGTACTGGTGTTCAACCCGGCCAAAAGCCTTCTCCTGGTCTATGGAAATAAGACCAGTTTCAACAGCCAATGAACTAGAGAGGTCCAAAACATCACAAATTAAAGTGACATTGTCACTTATGAGCCTGCCGGGCAAACAGTAAGTCTGGTCATGGGGGATAATGGGCACCATCACCTCCCTCAATCTAAGGGCCAGAGCTTTGGACAGGATTTTATAATCCGTGCACAGCAGAGAGACCGGTCTCCAGTTCTTCAGCTCTTGTAGGTCTCCCTTCTTAGGCAGCAGGGTGATGACGGCCCTCCTGCAGCTCAGAGGAAGTCTTCCATTCTGGAGACTGTCATTTATCACCTCGAGCAGGTCCTGTCCTAAAATGGACCAAAAAGACTTAAAAAAGTCCACAGGAAGGCCATCTATCCCCGGAGCTCTGCCGCTCTGCAAACTACCCATGGCTGTGGTCAGCTCCTGCAGAGTTACCTCTGCTGCCAGCTGGGAGTTATCCTCTATGCTTACCTGAGGGAGACCACTGAAGAAACTGCTGTACACATCTGGATTATCTGACCACTCACTCTTATAAAGGTCTCTGTAAAAACCGGCAGCAAACTTCCTAATCTCAGACGAGTCTGAGACTTCAGAGCCGCTACCCATACGTAAAGAATGAATGATCTTCCTTTGTCCATTTTTCTTCTCCAGCCCAAAGAAAAACTGAGACGGAGCGTCCATCTGTGAGATGTTCATAAACCTCGACCTGACCAGAGCTCCCTGTGCTGAAATGCCCATCAGGTTGGCTATAGCCGACTGTTTAGACTTGAGGGAGACTAAATGCCCTCGATCTCCTGTAGAAGCTGCTAAAGATTGCAATTGTTCTACCTGTCTCTCCAGATCCTTCATTGATCGAGACAACTCTCCAGTGACATTGCGAGTGAACTGCTGGCAAAGTTGTTTAATCTGAACCTTGCCAAAGTCCCACCACTGCTGAATGCAGGTGAAAGCAGGCCTGCTCTCTCTGTGGGAAGACCAAAACAACTTAAAAGCAGATTTAAAAGCCTGGTCATTCAACAGAGCTGTGTTAAAATGCCAATAGGAGCTCTTTAAACAAACATTTTTTATAAAAACAGAGCAGGAGACAAGACAGTGATCAGTAAAACCCACAGGCTGAATAACACACCTCTTAAAGATATTAAAGTGGTGTTTAAAACAATAGAGGCGGTCCAGTCTGGCCAGGGATTAAACATTGTCTCTGGAGTGACTCCAGGTGATCGTTACTCTTATGGCTGGACTGACCAGCGGGAGAACGGGAGTGAAAGTGTCCTGGACAGGGCATGAAATTGGCACCCGCCCACCCGCCAAATGCGGGTAACTTTTGTGATTGGCGGGTGAAACTGTCAATCTACCTGCCACATTGGCGGGTAGCCAATGAGAATTGAGTGATTCAGACTCGTAACTATCGGTAAGCAGGGTACGCGGTTGCTTACGGGCCTGGTCCAATCAGGGGCCCGCATCACTAGAAGACATTGATTGACAGCCGGGGCCCCCTATCGCATTTTCATTACTCACACAATCCCAGCATCCCACGTGCAGCCACTGACCAAGCGGAAGTGAGAACGGGTCAAATTCATTTCCTAGTTTCTGATATGAAGACGAGACGTGTGTGTGACTCGAACATCTCACATTTACCAACAAAACTTACAGCGAAAGACCATGCAAAACATTTCAGACCGTCCTGCCAACATGTAGACATTTTAACATCAATGTACGCTGGAACATTTCTTCACTCTAAAGTCAGCGCTGCTGTTTCAAATTGTCGGCTGCAGCGGGCGGGACTGCTCCGTTTCCCCCGCGACTGACGCGCACACACAATCACACACACAGACACACGCACGCACAGACACACACACAAACGCACACGGTGGATGCAGGAAAAAACGCAGATGAGACGTAAAGGATGACCTAAATTGAGGACAGCTACGTTATTGTAAGTGCAATGATAAGTTAAAGTCCAATAAGTACTTTATCAAACCGTATGAATGTGTGTCCCAGGCCAGGACAGGAAATTAAATAACAATATAAAGATTAACAAGCCACTGACAATGACAGATATGTTCATATTTGATTCATCCAATAAATTATTTTGTGTCTTAAATCCACCAGCCTTTTTCATATTTTACCAACATTTGCAGCATCCTGAGCCTTTTTGGTAAAGTTCCTAGAAAATCTCAGCCCAGAGTAATGAATTAATAGTAATAAGTATTATTCTCCCCAAAACAAGTTTCCTTTTTATTTATTTTTTTATTTTTAAGAACTATACAAAAAACATTCATGTGTTATGGTGCGCATTCACCAGTGTTTGGTTGTTGTTGTGGTGTGCGTAGGCTACTCCTGATTTTGTCAGTCATCTCATCTCTTATATCAGTGGCATAACGAGCCAACACCGGGCTCCTATGCAGGATTATCAAGGCGGGCCCCCATCAATAGGACAGGACAGGATCATAGAGTCACAGCAATTCCTGTTTTTCACCTTTATGATGCAAAAAAAAAGTGGCTGGTAAAAAGGCTGGTGGTCAAAAAAGTTAACTTCATGCCCTGGTCCTGGATCACTACACCGTTCTCCACCACCTCGCTTACTTTAGCGGTACTGTCCAGGAAGATAACGATCGCTCCGTTCATACGGGAAGCAGACTTAATGCTGCTGAGCCCAACCACCTCTCCCACCGCTAAACCTGCCTCCTCCACAGAACATTGTACAACCGGGCTGAGTTTGATCGCATGACGCCGAGTCAGCTTCTCAAACTCAGCCGCAGCGGCTTCCGCCGCTGGCATTGTGCCAAACAAAAGACACGCCGCCAGTTACACCACCACCAACCCACCAAAACTCTAAACACACCACTATTATAATAAATAAAACACATCCACAAGAACAGAGCAGAAAAAAGAGTCCAGATAAAGCTACAAACGCTGCAACAAGTCCAGCACAATCCCACTCAATCCACCGTTCACTCGAGAAGAGAGAGAGAGAAGGGAGAAGACAGAGAGAGGACTAGAGAGAGAGAGAGAGAGAGAGAGACACGGATAAGCAGAGGAGAGAGAGAGAGCTACATAGCGCGAGAGAGAGGAGAAGAAACAGAGAGAGACAGGAGAGAGAGAGACAAGCAGATAGAGACAAGAGGATAGAGAGAGAGAGAGATGAGAGACAGAGAGAGGAGAGAGATAGACAGAGAAGAGATAGCGACAAGAGAGAGAACGGAGAGTTAGAGATAGAGAGAGAGAGAGAGAGAGACAGTAGAGAGAGGAGAGAGATAGACAGAGATAGAGACATAGAGACAGAGATAGATAGATAAGAGAGAGAGAGCGAGCGACCCAGATAGAGACAGACAGAGCGAGAACATACCAAGAGAATACAGAGAGAGAGAGAGAGAGAGATAGAGAGATAAGAAGAGATCTCAGAGATAGAGAGAGAAGAGAGAGAGAGAGAGAGGAGACAGAGAGAAGAGAGAGAGCAGGAGACAGAGAAGGACTAGACAGAGACACCATATAGTCTAGACATAGATAGAGAGAGAGATAGATATAAGGCGATAGTCTATTCTAGATAGATAGAGAGAAGAGACAGACAGATAGAGACGCGACACACAGATATAGAGAAGCAAAAACACAAGATTAGACAAAATCAACAGTTCAAGTAAGAGAGAGAAGAGATAGAAGAGGAGAGAATAGATAGAGAGAGAGAGAGAGAGATAGAGATAGGCGAGCATAGAGAGAGAATAGATAGAGATAGAGACAGAGAGACAGAGATAGTAGACAGATGAACAGTAGGAGAAGACGACATAGAGAGATAGAGAGAGAGAGACGCGAGAGACCAGAGAGACAGAGATAGCCAGACATAGAGAACAACAGAGAGAGACCAGAGAGAGAGAGAGAGCGAATAGACAGATAGAGAGAGCGACAGAGAGAGATAGAGGTAGATAGAGAGAAGAGATAGAGCGAGAGAGAGAGGAGAGGAGATATAGAGAAGAGAGACCGGATAATAGGTAGCGAAGAGAGACAGAGAGCAGACGAGACAGAGAGAGAGAGACTCGATCCGACATAGACGAGAGCGAGAGACGAGATATTAGAGAGTAGAGGATATAGAGAGAGGAATATAGAATAGAGATATAGATAGATATCGACAGAGAGATACATAGACACACATATGATAGTTAGAGAGATGAGAGAGAGAGAGATGACTCGAGAGAATAGAGAGAGAGAGAGTATGAGATCAGATAGTATAGACATACAGAGATAGAAGACGAAAACAGCTGTGATATATAAGATAGATCTAGAGTATATAGACAGAGATGAAGATATATATAGATATACACAAGATAATATAGAGATAGATACATAGAGAAGATACACACATATAGAGATATAGAGCGTGATACCAGAGAAGAGATAGTACATAGATATATAGACAGAAGAGGATAGATACATATAGAGACCGATAGAGCTAAAAAGAGAGAGATAGATAGAGAGAGAGAGATAAAGAGAGAGTATAGAAAGTATATACACGATATATAGAAAAGCGAAGTATAGATAGATAGACATAGAGAGAGAGAATAGAGATGAGAGATAGAGATACAGATAAGAGAGAGAGAAGGAAGATAGAGAACATAGAGATCTAAAAACACGATAGAGAGAGATACAGATAGAGCGATACAGATATATACGAGAGAATAGGCATAGTAGAGACAGGCACCGAGATAGAGGAGATAGGCGAGAGGAGAGAACCAACCATATAACCCATAAACTGGGTTGAAGAAATGACCCAGGAGTTTTTAGTGTGTGAGGTGTTCCTGATGTCTGAGTGAGGGTGGCCCCTCCCCTGGATATAAGAGAGGCTGGGAGACAGAAATCTGTCTCTGACACTGGAGCAGCTGATCACCGTTGGTTTCTCTTCTCTTCTTTTGGGTTTCTTTGCTTTGAGGATGGAGGTCTGGTAGTCTAGTTTTCTCAGCTTTGTTTCTGTTAGTTAGTTACTACTTTTTAGTTTTAGTTTAATAGTTAATTTGTGAATACATCTTAATTTACTTTAACTAATCCTCAGGTTTGGTGTTATTCGATATGTTGACGGTCACATTTAAGTTGTGTTTGTTTGCTGTGGCCGTAACATATTTGGGGGCTCGTCAAACGGTCAGGTGTGTAGATCTCTAGAGTGTGGTTGTGATTTGGTGAATACCTTGGTTGTGGCGTTGTGTGATGAGGCCTTCCTGAAGGGTGTGTTGTCAGTAACTACACTGCAACACACAGACATTATACATTTATAGTAATGGAGAATATAAAAATGTGAGCTGATGATGTTACTGGATAAAAACGTATCAAAGTCAGTAGGATTCATCCTCTGAGGAACATGAACGTCTGAACCAACGATCCACAGAGACACTCTGCTAGTGGGTCTAAAAAGGACATAAAAGAAGAGACAGTCATGTTAATATGAACATTAGAGAAACACATCATGGAGCTGGAATATGATACTGGTTAATAATTTGGACTGGTTCACCTCAGCAGACACATTCAACAGCTGACAGGTTTTTGTATCACTCAGTTTCACTGTGGGAGGTGGATGGTACTTGATCTTTGGCTCTGGAACTAAACTGATTGTATCAGGTAAGAATAAACATTAATTTCCTTCAGTTGTTTTAATGAACAAGTTGAAAATGTGTTTAATGAGTTTCTGCTGCTTCAGGCTTCACATGTTAGTTTTTTCATCATTAGAAGAGAATTCTTGCAGCCATGCAGCTATTGTTACATAAAAAGGTTCATAGTTCCTGAAAACATGTTTAAATCTCACTGCACAACTCCAGTTATTCTTTATTTCTGCAGGAGATTAATCTGATTTATAGAAAAAGTTTGATGAAATGTTAGAAACATACAGTATTTGATCCTCTCAGTTAATCAGCAATAAGATAATATATGATGTTAAACATAATCTAATATATGTCAGTAAATGTAGTTTTTTAAAGCGTATGAATTTAATTATATTGTTTAAGATAATTAATACAATATTTTTAAAGGCAGTTGTATTTTATATGATGGTACATTTGTCTTTTAGTGGAAGATATATTTATACATGAAGACACAGAGATACTGAATATATTACAATAAATATAACTTATGCATAATAATTTATATATTTATATATATGATACAAGATTATATATAATAACACACACGTATGTATTCATATGTATCTCAGCGTACTTTAAATATAAATAGTATTTGATGATTAACATAATCTGAACATTTTATTGTAATTGTGTATAAAAGGTAAAATTGTTGTGAAAAAACTCTGAAATTACTGATTTGATTTGATTTTAAGCAATTAGAGTAAAATATAAGGTGGTAAATCTATATATTGTATGTAGCCTATTGTAGTAATTAAAATGATAATTGTATTTTATGAAAAGGTAAATATGTAATTCATTTTAATATGTAAGTTAACTCTACCACACTTTTCCTTGGTGTGAAGGAACATTTTATAATTATTATATGTTTATTTACAATCATGGATCATTCATCATCATTTATTATATTGCAATTTTTATTTAAATTTGATATATCATAAAAACAACCCGTTCTCACTCCGAACTCGTAAAATAAGGACGTTTGGACAGTGGCTGTCAGCGTCTGAAGAGACGCTAAAAGCTCCTTCAGCGTGTTTGTAGAGAGCACCAGGGAGAGCAGCAGCTACATGGAGCTTGAATATGACTTAGCATTAAGAGAGACTACGGTAGAGAGTAGTATGAAAGACTGAAAATCTGCATAGGGAGGTTGGTTGGGGGGGTGGATGGGTCAGACCACACAGGACTTTCACCCAGGAGACCGGGGATCGTGTCCCGCGTGTCACGTTTCCTAAACCCAACCGTCCCGTTCTTGTCCCGCGTGTCCTGGAAACGTAAGCCCACCCACCATCTTTTCCTAAACCTAACTGGTCAAAAATGGGCCGCATAGTCCCGACCCAGCACGTTTAGATAAAACACGTTTAGATCTGACACTAAAGGAGACTTTTATCATCAATAACAACGCCAAAGGAACCTGACCAAGCGTCTGGATTTTAGGAGATGGGAGTGAGAATCTGTTGAATAAAAATCATTCACGGTTTAATGTTAAGAATTTTTTTGATGTAAAAATGATTTCTACTCGTTCAAAGTCAATCTTTATTGGCTCCTATACAAATAGTTTTTCATTAGTGGTTATCAAATAAGGACAAAGACTCAAATAAATAGTTATATTTGATCTTTATATAAAATGTATAAACACATCATGAACAGAGTCATAGATGAGTTAAAGTTCATACTGAAAGTGGAGGCTGTTATTTAAAATAAAAACTATCAAATCTAATAACAATTACTTAACTTACCAGAGAGACAGTGATTTCTATCTGTTTTTGACCACATACATTTAAAATATAAATTATTGAAATCTTTTTTGTTGTTGTTATATTTACTTGCCCCGGGCCATGGGGCAACACTTATTGTTGAACATTTTATTGTAGTTGTGTATAAATGTGAAGATTGTTGTTAAAAATGACATTTTTTATGAATTGTGAAGTTTCAATATATATTAAAATATGTTATATAAATTGTAATAATTCAAAAATGCTCAAGTATTAAATGTGAAAGTAAATGTTATTTATTATAATATAGAAATACGAAAATGTCATCACTATATTATGTTAGTAATAATAATTATAGTGAATAGACTTTGTACATTAATCCATAATGTGTGTCCATAATTGTCTTTAGTCTCCATATAAGACGTGCTGACATGAGATGATCCGTGTGTTTGATATGAAGGTGAATACAGTATATGTAGTGAACTTTGTGCTGTATTGATGAGTAGTTTAGTGATCAGAGTCCATGTAGTTTCCAGGATCAGACTGAATGCAGTGCTGTAAGCTGCTGTTGACTGTGTGAATGTGTGTCTGTGCTGCTTGTTGCTGCTGTCAAACTTCAGATGAGCCGGTAGTGAAGCCCGTGGTGAGCGTGTACCCAGCAGCATCCAGAGCCCACCTGGAGGGGAAGAGCTCCCTGCTGTGTCTGGCCTCAGCCATGTTTCCTCCTCTGGTCCAGTTGTCCTGGAAAAGACAAAAGGAGAATGGTCCTCTGGAGGATCTGCTCCCTGCTGAGGGAGAGCAGCTGGTGATCAGAAAGTCGGCATGCACCGCCGCCATCTTGCTGATCCATCAGCAAGAGAAAAGGAAATATAAATACCGCTGCTACGTCCGGCACGAGGGGGGACCAGTGGAGGCCGAAACACAACAAGGTAATGAAGGCTTGGTGACTGTGTTCAGCACTGACTACGTTTATGTGCACTTAATATTCTGATATAATCTCTTATTCCGAAAAAGACTAAGATGTTTACATAGCTAAATAATGAAAGAGAATATTCCAGTAATATTCCTGTTTACATGCAGCTGTGCAAAATCGGATATTTTCAAAGTTTTCGTCTGGCGGTGGACTTGTTGGACCGCGCGAACACAGGCTCTCACTTTCCTTCCTTCCTCCATCTCTACCGCTGCCTTGCAAACTATTGCTTTTTGTACACCAATCATCGCAACAGTAGCATTTTTTGGCACGAGCGAAGCATGGGGGGGGCGGCAAGAGCACTTAAAAAAAAATGACTCGTCGCCGTGAAGCAGTTTTCTATTATCTATAATTTCAACTCCAAACTATTTACTGCTTTTCTGTTTCAGAGGTTTCTACTCTTCCACCATCACCAACATCTCTTCCACCAGCAGCTTCTGTCCCGTCTCAGTACCTCAGTACAGTGGAGGCCCAAACAGTGGAGGCCCAAACAGAACAAGGTAATGAAGGCTTGGTGACTGTGTTCAGCAGTGATTTAGCTTAGAGAGAGAACAGAAGACTGACATTTCTGAGTGCAACTCCAAACGTTTGACTTCTTTTCTGTTTCAGAGGTTTCTACTCTTCCACAATCAGCTTCTGTCCCGTCTCAGTACCAAGTGAAGTTGTTCTGTCTGCTGTACACACAGCTGATAGTGAAGAGTCTGGTGTACTGCTGTGGACTCTCTCTGCTGATGATCCTCAGAAACAAGGGACCGTCCACCAACTGAACACATGCTGACTGACTGTTTTCTGCTCGACTTTTCTCACCATCAAATCTCATAAATTCATCTAATTTATCACTTTGATCAGTATTGACAAATATCAATTATGACGTGTTGTAGTTGTCATCCTAAACATACGTATACATAAATATATTTCTGAAGTTACTAAGTGTGAATTGTGTGTAGTGTTATTTTAATACTATTTGATACTGATTATTTCTACTTTAAATGGTGACTTGTATATTGATAGAAAATGAATGTGAATCATCAGCTGTCTGGTAGATATTTTATAGTGTAAAGTATTTTTTTGTTCTTCTTTCTTTTTAATACATTATGCAAAGCTTTGTCAAATTCTTTCATTGTTACGTTCTCAATAAACTGAAAAATCTAAAGTTTCTATGTTTTATAATAACCCTCATTTTTATGAATTTGATTTAAATGATCAGAAACAGAAACGTCATTGGTCGTGTATGTTGACACCTACAAGTGATTTGGAAGATATGAATATGAGCAAACAGCTAAACAAAGATCAAACATATATACACACAGCTGTTATATATAAATCAGTAGTAATATTATCCTTTCCCACACCTTCCCAATATGTGGTATTGTGTTGTTGAAGTATTTTCTGCTTCATTGGATATCGATAGAGAGAAACAGGAAAGGCAGGGTAGAGAGGGGATGACATGCAGCCAAAGGAAGGGAACCCAGGACGCTTGATACATGGTGCTGCACTTTACAAGGAGAGGTACCGGGACGCCCCCATTTGTTGTATCATGTTAACATGATAACATGGACGCTCTAGTTGGGCTTGAAGATGAGATGCAGATGTTTTTTTGAGGGGGTGAAACAACAAGATGACTTCTTTGTCTTTGTGGTTTTTGATTTGTCGCTCTGATCAATAACAGCTTATTTCTGTAAATACTGCAGTCAAGTTAAATACCGTAGAATCATATGTATAATATATGTATTATTATAATCAATAATGATACATTACTACACATTCTTATACTGTACATCATTTTAAATGTTTTGTGAATTTGGCTTTAGTAGTAAACTAATAATGATTCATGATTTAAGTCGAAAATATGAGAAAACACTGGCAAATACATACGTCCTTTTCATTTTTGCTGAAAAAGAAACATCAATTTGCTTTATTCTTAAAAATAAGCAGAAAAGGGCTCCTGTATAGGTCAGTTGGTAGAGCGGGCCCCCATATAGAGGTTTACTCCTCGCTGCAGCGACCCGGGTTAGACTCCAACCTGCAGACCTTTGCTGCATGTCATTCCCCCTCTCTCGCCCCTTTCATTTCTTCAGCTATCCTTCAATAAAAGCCTAAAAATGCCCCCAAAAAATAAGCAGAAATATATATTTTTTAAACATTGGATTTTTATTTTGTTTGTCTATAGGCCTGCAGCACATGGTTGTTTATGTTTGTTTTTTATTCACTAAATATTTAAAAATTGGTATTTAAGTTTTTGAATATAAATTATTATATATGAGACATTTTTCTAAACTTTTAAAAACAGATGAAAGCTGAGAGAGTGAATACTGAGAGCTGAACTCAAACTCAAGTTCCTGGAATGATCCTTTAACCAGAGTGGATGGTTGTAACTGTCATTGTGTTGTTAATGTGAGAAAGGCTGCAGAGCAGAAACCCACACAGCCCGTCTGCTGCAGGAAAGGAAGTGGTGATTCGCTGTCAACAGTTTTTTATGATTTCTAATAACCACTGAGAACAGATTCATATCTGCTGCTGCTGGAAACACTCAGGAACTCCTCTTCCTCTCTGCAGCTGTGTGTCTTTTCTCTTGTGGTCTGGAAGCCTTTTTTCCACTGAGCCCTCTACCCACACACAGTTTAACTGAGCCCAGAGAGCAACAATGATGACCCACCTGGAGGTCACGTCCATGGACTTTATTTATGGGGATTTTAGCCATCAAAGGTGAACTTTACAGTTTACACTTGGATTTGATGAAAGTCCTCATACAAACATGTCGAACAACTCTGTTGTCGACATGGTTGTATGAGGTTGTATGAGGACAACTGATGTCTCATTGGTTGTCTGCAATGCAAATAATAACCTGTGTCCCATACACCGCACGACCGTAGGTGTTATGAAGAAACTCAACAGAACAGATGTGTCCTCGAGAAGACTCCAGCATGGAACACCCACACCTCCTGATTTGTGTATAACAACTTTGTGCATATTTATTTGTTATCTTCGGTTTGCTGCTTCTATTCATATCTTCCAACTCACTAATAGGTCCAATAACGTTGATTGTGATTCTGATTATTTAAATGAAATCAATAAAACAAGGATGTTTATAAAACACAGAAACTTTTATTTGTTTATTTACATTAATTAAGACACTACACTGAAAGAATTTGACATAGCTGCCAAACTCTGCATAGTATATTAACCTTCACTGAAGGAACATTTTCAATGCAGGACTTTTACTGTAACAGAGTATTTGTACTGTGTGATATCAGTGAATGAAACTACTGTTGTTACTGAGTAGAACATTTCCTTCACACTGCTGCCCCCTAGTGTCTGCAACAACAAACTGATTCACACACACAGCCTTTACTGTAAGGGTGAATCTCAAGTCTCTTAGTTGATATCTACTCGCTCCTCGCTGGAACTGGAAGTTGTTCTAGCTCTCCTTCATGAAGGCCGTCTCAAAGTTGTTATTCCTGCCCAGAGGAGCGAAGATGGTGGAACGAGGTTGTAGGATGGAGGGCGGAGGAGCGAGGTGCAGGAGCGAAGATAAAGGAAGGTGGAGCGAGGAGCAAAGAGCGAGGATGGAGGATGGAGGATGGAAGGGAATTTTTTTACTGTTTTTTCTGCTTGGGTTGGAGATGCGATGACATTCTTAGTTTTATTTTATTTTCTTAAATGTGTTTAAAATCTGTGAAAAATTGGCGGAACTCTGCGTCTGCAGATTCAGCGTTGCCCTGACGATCACATGTGACAAAGCAAAGATTACTTTCTTTATCAATTAATCTTCATGACCATAGGTGAGGGTAGGAACGAAAACTGACCGGTAGATCAAGGGATTTGCCTTCTGGCTCAGCTCTCTTTTTGTCACAACGGTGCAATAAATTGAATGTAATACCGCACCTGCTGCGCCGATTCTCCGACCAATCTCCCGCTCCATTGTCCCCTCACTCGCGAACAAGACCCCAAGGTACTTGAACTCCTTCACTTGGGGTAAGGACTCATTCCCTACCTGGAGAAGGCACTCCATCGGTTTCCTGCTGAGAACCATGGCCTCAGATTTAGAGGTGCTGATCCTCATCCCAGCCGCTTCACACTCGGCTGTGAACCGATCCAGTGAGTGCTGAAGGTCACAGGCCGATGATGCCATCAGGACCACATCATCTGCAAAAAGCAGCGATGAGATCCCCAGCCCACTGAACTGCAACCCCTCTCCACCCCGACTACGCCTTGATATCCTGTCCATAAATACTACAAACAGGATTGGTGACAAAGCGCAGCCCTGGCGGAGGCCAACCCTCACCTGAAAGTGAGGTCATGACCGAAAGAACAAGATCCAGGGTACAAGCGGCCGAAATGGGTTTCCTCAGGAGGGTGGCTGCTCCCTTAGAGATAGGGTGAGAAGCTCAGTCAACCGTGAGGAGCTCGGAGTAGAGCCGCTGCTCCTTCGCGTCGAAAGATACCAGTTGAGGTGGTTCGGGCATCTGGTAATGATGCCCCCTGGGCGCCTCCCTAGGGAGGTGTTCCAGGCACGTCCAGCTGGGAGGAGGCCTCGGGGAAGACCCAGGACTAGGTGGAGGGATTATATCTCCAACCTGGCCTGGGAACGCCTCGGGATCCCCCAGTCGGAGCTGGTTAATGTGGCTCGGGAAAAGGAAGTTTGGGGTCCCCTGCTGGAGCTGCTACCCCCGCGACCCGATACTGGAAAAGGGGACGAAGATGGATGGATGGATGGATCAATTCATCTGCTGATTTGGTCTATAAACCATCAGATAAAAAGAGAAAGATGGCTCAATGACTTAAAATATTCAGTTTATTGTAAAACAAACTCAAATTTGAGACTCTGTTTTGCATTTCAATCAGGAGAGACTTCGTTGCAGATATGCAAATATTTATTGTACGCAAACATGATATGACATGTACAGTCTTTGGAGATTAGACTCCATCATTATTAAATGATAATAATCAGGGGGTTAGAAGGCCAAAAGCTGATCCCCCAATGGAGTCTAGACACTGATGGCAGTGTGAGGAACCTGAATGTCGAACCGATGAGCCGATGCCGTCTGGTCGGAGGAGGAACCAGGAGCCGTGAGGGATGAAGGCCGGAGGAGCAAGGGGAGGAGGAGGCTTGTTCTTAGCCTGAAATGACAACTGAACAGCGGAGAGAGAGACAGGTTTAAAACAGCGGTGTTGTGCTGTGATTAGCTTGAGAATTTCAGGGCCTCTTCTGATCAGTTTAGAAGAGAGAGAACATGATTAGTTAGAAGTCTTCCTGTCAGAATTTTCGCTGAGCTCCATTTCAATCAGGAGAGACTTCGTTGCAGATATGCAAATATTTATTGTACGCAAGCATGATATGACATGTACAGTCTTTGGAGATTAGACTCCATCATTATTAAATGATAATAATTAGGGGGTTAGAAGGCCAAAAGCTGATCCCCCAAAACGTGACGAGGACTGTTGAAAGGAACATACTTACCTATTTTGGCCGCAATAAAACTGAATGATTCAGCTTTGAAGTGTATAGTGCTTTGTAGAGAATCAGTGTATGATTCGCTTGTAGTGTGAACAGCTTCAATTAATAAGGCTTGTAGTGTATCAGACTTGTATGATATGCAGTCCCCAAAATAAAAGAGAAATAAATTGCGTAAATAAGAATAAGCCGGTACGAAAGCTAGCCAGCAGATGAAAAGAAAATCCATGTAGCACATATACACATGTATTCACATACGCACCCCGTTTTTTTTTTTTTTATAACCGTGGTCATCGCACGGGTTACACACATACCGTGGTCATAGCACGGGTTACAGCATATACCGTGACTCAGCGCACGGTTTGGCTACACTCGCTCTCGGCCCGACGGCTGGGTTAACTATTCTTACCGTGACTCAGCGCACGGTTTTGGCTACACTCGCTCTCGGCCCGACGGCCGGGTTAACTATTCTTACCGTGACTCAGCGCACGGTTTTGGCTACACTCGCTCTCGGCCCGACGGCCGGGTTAACTATTCTTACCGTGACTCAGCGCACGGTTTGGCTACGCTCGCTCTCGGCCCGACGGCCGGGTTACAAGTTATTATCCTCGGCACAGCGTCCGGGTTAGCCTGATCTTATCCTCGGCACAGCGTCCAGGTTAGCCTGATCTTATCCACGGCACAGCGTCCGGGTACACCTATATATACACTTTTTTTTTTTTTTATAAATCACTGCACAGTGATAGGGTTGCTGATGAAAATACATGTAGATATAAGCCAGCGTGTAATTGCACAGATAGACTCAAATGTGAGAGTATTCAGAGATCAACACACCACCACCAGTTATATGCATGCTTACCGGGATTATGCCTGAGAGATCTCTGGGTTGCCAGGATGTCGCTGACATAGGATGAATGTAAGAGGAGTAAGCAGAGGAAGACCATCTGCCGAGTTGTTGCAGAGACGTACATGAAATGCCTTGATTTGCTGCCGTAGTAGCGCCCCTATATGAATGAATGACCCGAATAAACTGAGGTAAAATTACGAATAACTAAATGATGGTCAAACCGAAATATAGCCGGAAAACCTCTAGTATGAGCCTAGGCAATGAGTAGTTAATCTTAGATTAAAAGCAATGAAAAGAGCAGGGTCTGTGCAACTTAGAAGGTAGTGTCGTAAGGAGTACAACTTGATTGAGGTCAAATGTCATGTGTTAGCTGCGCACAAGGTCAGTGATAACGTCACTTATGCACTGCATAAATGAAGAGTTACAATAAAAAGGTATTTTACAACTTGCTGCTAAAATTCGATCAATGCATGAGATGATAACGACCGCCTTTTGCCCAGTAAGATGGACTATCACCACCATACTTAGGATAGGTATTCCCCCAAAACTAACTCAGCAAAGAAAACGAGTGCCACGCAAGTATAATTAATATAGTGCCTTAGTAATACCCAGATACCAACTGACGCTAGCATGGTTAAGACAGAGAAGCCATCCGCGCGAAGACAATTATGCAAAGCAAGTGAATACCAACCACAAACAAAATTTGTGTCGACATGCCCAAAAGTAATCTTTAATGAGTGACAAAAAGTGTCTGGGAAGATACAACATACTCACCTCAGCGGGCATTGCAGAATCTATGTAAAAGTAAAAAACATCAGACATAGGATACCACAAGAAGGATCCATGAATAAGAGGTTGTGATGACCATAATGCTGATAGAAGGGCACGCGACCTATATGCACCATGCTGAGATTGGCGCGCCCATTAGTAAGACACGCACTTTAATGATGCAAGACCAACCGCCGAGGTCAGCCATGACCGAAGTAAATATGCGTAGTGATTAGGAACCTGGGCTGCCACTGGTTCCAACACATCTACCGGGATCAGACAGAATCTGATTTGAAGGACTTGCACCAATATATTACCAACATAGGAACTTAGTGAAAATGACAACACATCTTAGTAATAGATTTAATAAAACGTAAAACTCAATGAGGCCCCTACAGATAAAAGATAAAATAAAAGGAAATAAAAGGAAATAGCTGATGCGAGCAATGCAGCTTGATAAATATATCTTCATGAATACATATGAATATTGTGCTGAGAATACTACATTGAAAGACCATGTGCAAATACCATGAATGTGCGCCACCCACCGTGAGTGAGCATAATGCACAAAACCATAGTAAGCAGGCAACAACGACTATGAGTAAATTAATTTACCAATGCAGAATAATACCTATGCATTCTGCAGACGTCACCATGACTACTGACAAATATCACGACAGCGTCGAAGACAGCCTTTAACAACGTGTCATTCCTTATCGAGAAAAGAAACTTACCCCTGTCCGAGAATTAGAACAGTACTATAGCCCAGAAACGTCATGAAGATGGACAAAAACACTACGTACCTCCTATGCCCATTTGATGCTACAAGCCTCACCCGATGTAGCAATCCAGAGACATGTTTGATGTCAATTGACACGAGAAACTTACATCTGAAGCGTTGAAGACTTAATAATACATTTTACCTGCAGAAACACGACAATGTACAGAATAAATGCTCCATGCCTTGAATCTCACTGTTTGCTCCAACAGACGTTTATTGTAAACAGGCTACCGTTTAGTTGTTAAGATAAATACTATGTTAACTAGCATTTAGACAACAACATTAACCCCTTCCTACATTATCTCCCAGTATAAGACCCAAACACCGTCTCACGAGACTGAAATGACTGAGATTACTCATGCACAGCCACCAGAAGAGAGCAACCTCGAACAGGCCGCTCATACCACGACCATGTAGCCAAACTCAGATTGCAGCTGCGCCCAGCTCAAAGATACCTCGCTGTCACCTTCCAGAGCTAAATATATCCATGTCCAGAGCAACGTCTGTTGTAAAGCCGAACCACCGTAAATGCGCATGTAAATACGCACGTGAATTTAAAACGTCAACTGAAATGAGCATGCCAAAAAGGATGTCGGAGAAGATAAAAACAGCCTACCTAATGAGCCCACAGAGAAAAGACGTGCCTGCCTAAGAGCACAATTAACCTTGATGCGTGAATAGAGAAAACGATGTCCCCTGCTGACTCTATCATATATTTTACGGGAATTAACCCCAAAGAAGCAGGAATCTACAGCTGAGACCAGAGTTTAGACGGCGCCCGGACTCCGGGCCACCGCACCCTGAGCCGCATACTGTGTGAGGCAAACATGAATGAACAAAATATGCCCGATGAGATACTTAACTTCGAACGGTTGGATGATCCAGCTGAGTTGAACATGCCGGTTCTTCTGCGTGATGACACCGACCGAAGTACGTTCAACGCCGGCAGCGAGAGTCGGCGGCCGAGGAAAGCTGTGCAGGTCAGGCGAGCCGTGCGGCGAGTCAGGTACTACGAATGAGGCAAAATCCCCAGGACTGCATTCAAGTGAAAGTAACTTCTGGAGTGAATTACGCTGCCAGGCGGCTACCATTTGCACCCGCGGTGCATGCACCAGAGCTGCGAAAACTGCTTGCAGGACGGGGGCGAAAGAGAAACATCTTCTAGTATAGACATCAGCTGCTACCACGAGACACGGCCATGATAAGGTGAGCTTGTTCTTAGCCTGAAATGACAACTGAACAGCGGAGAGAGAGACAGGTTTAAAACAGTGGTGTTGTGCTGTGATTAGCTTGAGAATTTCAGGGCCTCTTCTGATTGGTTAGCTAAAGTGGGCGTCTCTAACATCTGTTCAGTTTAGAAGAGAGAGAACATGATTAGTTAGAAGTCTTCCTGTCAGAATTTTTCGCTGAGCTCCATTTGTGCTTGAAAATTACTAAAGCAATCAATTGGTTATGAAAATAGTTGCAGATTGATTTTCTATTGATTGACTAGTCAATTAATGGACCAAATATTGCTGCTGCTGCTGTCAGGAATCAAACTTTGACTCTGACTTTGTAAAAACACACAACTGCTTCAGACTAGGTGTCATAGTTGTGTTTTTCCTGTTTTATTTTGTTAATTCATTCCCTGTGTTCCTGTTTCCTTGTTATTTGTTCATGGTTATGTTTTCCCCGTGTTCTTTCTGTGTTCTCTCTTTTGTTTTCCTACTTCCATCCTTGTGTATGTTTTCATGCTTCAGTTTCCTGTTTTACTTCATCATGTCTGTTTCTCCTGTGTCATGTCTTGTTCTACTTCCTGCCTTGTGTGTTTTACCATTACGTGTCATTACGTGTGTCTTTTCCTGCGACTGTAGTTTTGTTCCTAGTCTTTTGGGATTTTCTTTTTGCCAGTTTTAGACCTGCTTGCTTAAGGACACCTTTTGCTGTAGCCGTTTTAATTTAATAAACCTTTGAAATCTTACGCTGACTCCTCGTCTTAACTCTCTGCACTTTTGGGTCCAAGCCTGCACAAATCCTGACACTAGGCCTCTAAGGCCCTGTTTACACGATAACGCTCGCGGGTAAAAACGACAAAATATTTTATCAGATGTGCTTTTCGTTTAGACGGCGCCGGCGTTTTTGGGGCTTAAAAACACAAAAAAGTGAAACCACCCTCCAGAGAAAATCTTAAAAACGCTCCACCGTCACATTCCCGTCTAAAGGGTAAAAACGCAGAAGTCTGAAGACAGCGGTATGGAGAGTGAAACGTGAGACGAGAAAAAGGCGTTCAGGTAGTCTGTTGTTAAGGCTGCAGAAATTATAGGCTCCTGTTATCTTTTTCAATGTAATGACTCAATATTTAAATGATTTCGACAATTTGGATAAGGTTGTTATAGTTCGATGACCATATGTAGGCTAGTAATTTGAGCCAGAGTAGGCTACAACGATACGGAGGAAGAGAAAGAGAGAGAGAGGCAGCGGGCAGAGGAGGGTGAAGCAGCAGCTGAAGGGCTGCGGGGGTCGGGATATTGGTAGTGCTCCCGTGGGTGCTGTGCTGTGGCTTATCATGAACGACTGTGTCGATCATCATCAAACAAACATGCAACTCCACCTCCTCGTCTGTCCAGACAAAATTGTCAGTTTTTGTTGTTCACTTCGCCATGTTTTGGCGCTACTAGTGAGAGAAGTAGAAGGAAGGTTCTATGCAGGCGCGTGGACTTGGTGGTGTTGGTGTGCTTCACACTACCACCTAGCCGCCTGATGTGCATACTACATTGATTTTCACAAACTTTTGTGTCACCATACGCACAGAAATGTGAGAAATAAAAAGTGAGAACGCAACGCCACTTTTGCATTTTCTCTTCAGATCGTTTCCGTCTAAACATAACCTTAAACACACTCAAAATTGGAGATACAAGACAAGAACATTTCTGTACTTACAGGTTATCTCTTTAAAATGTTCCCCTAACAGTACAATATTGTTTTTTAAGAGGCCAGAACTGTACCATTTGACTATTTTAAGGGTACAACGTGAACGAAGGAACACATTTGTACCATTAAAAATATGAAAAATGCACTCAAGCATTTATTTCATATTCTTGATATCAGACGTCAGTTTCCTCAACGATTTCAGTCTTTGTCAGCACTAGTTAGACATCTCGTCTCACTAGTTGAACAACACCTCTCACTATTTACTCTTTATCATCATCTAGTTAACTAGTGAGGCTCAAAATGTCCATTAGCTAACTAGCTAACTTTACTATTAAGCTGCTTACACACCAACCAGACGGCCAACCGTCGGCAGAAAAGCCAGTTGGACTGATCAGTCTCCCCGAGTTTGTCAAAAAAGTTCCTCAGAACACACCGAAGAGACGAGACGTAATACGTCTCCATAACAGCAGGCGGGGCATATCTGTATTGTTGCCCAAAAAATGTAAACCGGTAGCTGATTGGACGAACGCGTCACGTGGGTCTGGTTTCTCCAGAAATTCAAAGCCAGACTGTCATGGCGGCTCGTTCAGAATACGATCTCATATTGGACTAAAATAGTTCACCGAAACGTGTTTCTGAAAACATTTTAAGAGAGAAATAGGCCGTGCAGTTGCTGAATCTGTCTTCATTTCAGATCGACAAAGGTCAGTTTAAAAGATTTTCATCAGATTTTGAGAGACTCTAGTCACGCTCATCCCGCTCCCTGTTTCCGGGTTAGCTCTCCACCAATAAGATGGATCATTTGAGTCCGACTGCTGGCAGTGCCCTCCTCGCCGATTATACATGTCAAATCGGCTAAAATGAAGGCCGACGACTCCTCGGCCGGACAACAGCACGGAACACACCGAACACACTCGAGTCACCGACCTCGCCAGACTGTCCAATGGCGGATTATCGGCTCTATGTGTCCGGGCCTTTATACTTACAGACTTTCACTGAAGGAACATTTTCAATGCAGGATTTTTACTGTAACAGTGTATTTTTACATTACTTATACTGCAGTAAAGGATCAGAATACTTTCTGCAACCCTGCATACAAGAAACAACAAAAAGAGACAAGAAAAACACAAAGAAACACAAGACCTGTAGTTTGAAGCAGTGAGTCTCTGCAGCCACCAGAGGACAGCAGTGTCAAAGTAACAACAGGAGGAGACAGAGGTCATCATCATTTTATTGGTTATTAAGAACATGTCATTAAGAACAGGTTCTTATTTACAATGGAGGCCTGACAAGTGGCTAAGCCACTTAGGGAAAGGGAAAGAGGGCTAGAACATGAATACATTAGACATACATACAGTTTAAATGACATAAAATACAATTTTAATACAACCCAGACAGCAGTAAACACGTATACAGAGAGGAACACACAGGGACATGGGTGAGTATATCAAGGAAAGAACCCCCCAAAAAATAATCTGAAAAACTAAATTACATTACACAACATAACACAGAGGTTAAGAGTTAACATAGGTAGCTCACAAAGACGAACGAATATTTATTACAACAAAATAAAATAAGAAAAGAAAAATGTGGCAAATGTACTCAAAATGACATGAGGACAATCTAAAATGTGTTAACATGTCTTCTTTCAGATTAGTGGAAAGAAAACATTTATTTTACTACACTTTGTTTATTTGTGTCTGTAGATTTCTCCTAAATCTACCAAAAGATATTTCTGAAATTTCAGAAAACGTGTAATACAAATATTAATTTTCTAAATAATGTAATGAAATGGGGAGAGTTCATGGTGATATCTATTAGTTACATTTTCTCCCCTTAAGGAGCCTGCACACTGCTCCAACAAACTCCAACAAACTCCAACAGTTGGGTCAGTGTGGGCCGGCCGTCTGTGTTTGTTGGCGTTTGTTGGATGGAGTCGTTAGAGTTTATGTCCAGTCTGGTCTGGTGGAGTTGGAGAAAGTCGGACCAATGTCGCCCATTTTACAACAAACGGCAACATTCAAACAGCTGGAAATGCTGTCTCTAAAATGGGTGTTTTTTCTGGCAATTAGTGAGTAATTCCTCAAAACCTTGAGGTGCAAAACAGGCAAAATTCCCAAAAGCTGGAGTATCTTCTGAGCGAAGTTCTTGACACAAGTTAGGATAGACACCCTGTTTTGCATGTCACAATATCCAAGGTTTACACCACAGTCTCCTCCTGGCTCGTCTTGGTTGCCGTCTCTCCTGTACACGGCTAGCAGCTTTACAGGCCAGGTAGACCAGAACTACTTCAGCCACATTCAACAAGATCTCCATTTCATCCATGTTATATTACACTAAAACTCAAATAAGAAAAGGTAGGACTAGGTGACCAAAGTCAGTCTTGTCTGTTACTGTCTGGGCCGTGTGGACTGGCAGTTGGTTCATGAACATTCTAAAGACTACCAACATTCTAGTTGCCAACAGCGACCAACTTTAGAATGTTGGAGTTTGTTGGTATTTGTTGGAGCAGTGTGCAAGCTCCTTTAAGATGAAATCAACCTGTATGGTTGGTTATGTAAATTATGATTGTGTTTTCAGAAGCTTGAGTTACGGCGGTGCAGCGATAGGTTGTTTGATGTTAACATGTTAACATGGACGCTCTAGTTCTGCTGTTAGAGATGCAGATGTTTTTTTGAGGGGGTGAAACAACAAGATGACTTGTTTGTCTCTGTGGTTTGTGTTCTGTCGCTCTGATCAATGATAACAGATGTACCGCTTATTTTTGGAAAATACTGCGGTCGACTTCTTAAACGTTTATGTGTATGTATAATAATGATGTATTACTACACATTCTTATTCATAATATCCACTGTTTTAGGAATCAGAGTTTTAGTTAACAATTATTTATGATTTAAGGGGAAAATAACAAAAAAACATTTGTACACTTTTATTCCCATTTTAATTTTAGCTTTTTTGTGCTTTATTCTTAAAAATAAACAGAAATATAATTTATGTGATGTTTGTGGTTTTGTATATACTGCACATGGTTGTTTTTTATTCACTAATTTTATTTTTATTTTTGATTTGAGCTGTTTCTTTCTCAGATTAATAACAGATCCAAGCTGAGAGAGTGAATACTGAGAGCTGAACTCAAACTCAAGTTCCTGGAATGATCCTTTAACCAGAGTGGATGGTTGTAACTGTCATTGTGTTGTTAATGTGAGAAAGGCTGCAGAGCAGAAACCCACACAGCCCGTCTGCTGCAGGAAAGGAAGTGGTGATTCGCTGTCAACAGTTTTTTATGATTTCTAATAACCACTGAGAACAGATTCATATCTGCTGCTGCTGGAAACACTCAGGAACTCCTCTTCCTCTCTGCAGCTGTGTGTCTTTTCTCTTGTGGTCTGGAAGCCTTTTTTCCACTGAGCCCTCTACCCACACACAGTTTAACTGAGCCCAGAGAGCAACAATGATGACCCACCTGGAGGTCACGTCCATGGACTTTATTTATGGGGATTTTAGCCATCAAAGGTGAACTTTACAGTTTACACTTGGATTTGATGAAAGTCCTCATACAAACATGACAAACAACTCTGTTATAACTATTTTATTTTTGTGAATGTTACACTGAAAAAAATTGACAAAGTTGCCACACTCTGCATAATGTATTACAGGGAAACACAAGAACAGAAAAAATACTATGAACTATGAAATATCTACCAGACAGCTGATTATTCAAATTATCATCATACAAGTCACAATTAAAAGTAGAAATAAACTAAAGTATCTAAAAACACCACAGAATTTAAAGTTAATAACTGCTAAGATATATATGTATTTATATGGTTAGGATGACAACTACAACACGTCATAATTGATATTTGTGAATAGTGATTAAAGTGATAAATGAGATGAATTGATGAGATTTGATGGCGAGAAAAGTTGAGCAGAAAACAGTCAGTCAGCATGTGTTCAGTTGGTGGACGGTCCCTTGTTTCTGAGGATCATCAGCAGAGAGAGTCCACAGCAGTACACCAGACTCTTCACTATCAGCTGTGTGTACAGCAGACAGAACAACTTCACTTGGTACTGAGACGGGACAGAAGCTGGAACCTCTGAAACAGAAAAGAAGTGAAACGTTTGGAGTTGCAGTCAGAAATGTCAGTCTTCTGTTCTCTCTCTAAGATAAATCACTGCTGAACACAGTCACCAAGCCTTCATTACCTTGTTCTGTGTGGGCCTTCACTGTCCCCCCCTCATGCTGGACGTAGCAGCGGTATTTATATGTGCTGCTCTTTTGCTGATTGATCAGCAAGATGGAGGCGGTGCGTCCTGACTCTCTGATCTCCAGCTGCTCTCCCTCATCAGAGGGCAGATCCTCCAGAGGACCATTCTCCTTTCGTCTTTTCCAGGAGAACTGGACCAGAGGAGGAAACATGGCTGAGGCCAGACACAGCAGGGAGCTCTTCCCCTCCAGGTGGGCTGCTGGGTACACACTCACCACGGGCTTCACTACCGGCTCATCTGAAGTTTGACAGCAGCAACAAGCAGCACAGACACACATTCACACAGTCAACAGCAGCTTACAGCACTGCATTCAGTCTGATCCTGGAAACTACATGGACTCTGATCACTAAACTACTCATCAATACAGCACAAAGTTCACTACATATACTGTATTCACCTTCATATCAAACACACGGATCATCTCATGTCAGCACGTCTTATATGGAGACTAAAGACAATTATGGACACACATTATGGATTAATGTACAAAGTCTATTCACTATAATTATTATTACTAACATAATATAGTGATGACATTTTCCTTCATAGAATGGACAATTTCTTTCTATATTATAATAAATAACATTTACTTTCACATTTAATACTTGAGCAATTTTCAATTATTACAATTTATAAAACATATTTTAATATATATTGAAAATACACAAATCATAAAAAAATGTCATATCATTTTTAACAACAATGTTCACGTTTATACACAACTACAATAAAATGTTCAACAATAAGTGTTGCCCCATGGCCCGGGGCAAGTAAATATAACAACAACAAAAAAGATTTCAATAATTTATATTTTAAATGTATGTGGTCAAAAACAGATAGAAATCACTGTCTCTCTGGTAAGTTAAGTAATTGTTATTAGATTTGATAGTTTTTATTTTAAATAACAGCCTCCACTTTCAGTATGAACTTTAACTCATCTATGACTCTGTTCATGATGTGTTTATACATTTTATATAAAGATCAAATATAACTATTTATTTGAGTCTTTGTCCTTATTTGATAACCACTAATGAAAAACTATTTGTATAGGAGCCAATAAAGATTGACTTTGAACGAGTAGAAATCATTTTTACGTCAAAAAATTCTCAACATTAAACCGTGAATGATTTTTATTCAACAGATTCTCACTCCCATCTCCTAAAATCCAGACGCTTGGTCAGGTTCCTTTGGCGTTGTTATTGATGATAAAAGTCTCCTTTAGTGTCAGATCTAAACGTGTTTTATCTAAACGTGCTGGGTCGGGACTATGCGGCCCATTTTTGACCAGTTAGGTTTAGGAAAAGATGGTGGGTGGGCTTACGTTTCCAGGACACGCGGGACAAGAACGGGACGGTTGGGTTTAGGAAACGTGACACGCGGGACACGATCCCCGGTCTCCTGGGTGAAAGTCCTGTGTGGTCTGACCCATCCACCCCCCCAACCAACCTCCCTATGCAGATTTTCAGTCTTTCATACTACTCTCTACCGTAGTCTCTCTTAATGCTAAGTCATATTCAAGCTCCATGTAGCTGCTGCTCTCCCTGGTGCTCTCTACAAACACGCTGAAGGAGCTTTTAGCGTCTCTTCAGACGCTGACAGCCACTGTCCAAACGTCCTTATTTTACGAGTTCGGAGTGAGAACGGGTTGTTTTTATGATATATCAAATTTAAATTAAAACTGCAATATAATAAACGGACTATCTTGATCTCTGATTGTAAATTAATGTGTAATAATTATAAAATGTACCTTCACACAAAGGAAAAGTGTTGTAGAGTTATTTTACATATTAAAATAAATTACATATTTATCTTACAATTATCATTTTAATTACTACAATAGGCTACATATAACATATATATTTACCACCTTATATTTTACTGTAATTGCTTAAGAAACAAATCAATATATCAGTAATTTCAAAGTTTTTTCACAACAATTTTACCTTTTATATACAATTACAATGAAATGTTTAGGTTATGTTAATCATCAAATACTATTTATATCAAAAATGCGCTAAGATGCATATATACATATGTGTTTGTGCTGTTTTATATCATTGTGTATCATATTTATAGATATATAAATTATGCCTAAGTTATATTTATTGTAATATCATATTCAGTATCTCTGTGTCTTCATGTATAAATATATCTTCCACTAAAAGACAAATGTAAAATCATATAAAATACAATAACTTTTAATAATGATTTATTATACTAAACAATATAATCAAAGTTATACTCTTTACAAAATACATTTACTGACATATATTAGATTATATTTAACATCATGTATTATCTTATTGCTGATTAACTGAGAAGATCAGAAACTATTTATTTGTAACATTTCTATCATCAAACTTTTTGATATAGAATATCAATTGATAATCTTTTTTCTATAAATCAGTTTAATCTCCTGCAGAAATAAAGAATAACTGGAGTTGTGCAGTGAGATTTAAACATGTTTTCAGGAACTATGAACCTTTTTATGTAACAATAGCTGCATGGCTGCAAGAATTCTCTTCTAATGATGAAAAAACTAACATGTGAAGCCTGAAGCAGCAGAAACTCATTAAACACATTTTCAACTTGTTCATTAAAACAACTGAAGGAAATTAATGTTTATTCTTACCTGATACAATCAGTTTAGTTCCAGAGCCAAAGATCAAGTACCATCCGACTCCCACAGTGAAACTGAGTGATACAAAAACCTGTCAGCTGTTGAATGTGTCTGCTGAGGTGAACCAGTCCAAATTATTAACCAGTATCATATTCCAGCTCCATGATGTGTTTCTCTAATGTTCATATTAACATGACTGTCTCTTCTTTTATGTCCTTGGGGTTGTGGAGATTTGTAAACATAACACAACTTCTTTTTTTGCCACATAGCATTGTTTTGTCATTGATTACATGCCACTTTGCAACACAGTAATACAACAGAGACCTTATTTATTGATATTGACTGATTTCAATATCGATCGATCCAACACCAAAGATTCTTTTGTTCCTTAAAATAATGTTTCCAAAATCGTTTCAGTGGTTCATTAACTTTTTCGAAGGAGACATAAGAATAATGGTAATGGTAACAGTAATGGACAATACCTCTTCCAACCTGTAGGGGGACCGAAGAGGAAAAGTGCTTTGGTGCCTACTGTAAAGGTGGCTTGGTTGACAAGTAGCTAATGCTAATGCTTGGTCTATAACGTTAGCTAATTCTTGGTGGGTAACATAAGATTACAACATTGTTCAACATGCTCAGTTATTTTTAGTATGATTGTTTTGACCACGGTTACCTCTGGGCTAACCCACAAATTCATCAGTAAGGTTAACTGTATAGATAGACGACTAATCTAATGGTAATTTAGCCAGCTAGCACACCCCTGTCTGTCTGCCTCACTCTCCCGGCGCTGCAAGGCTTCAGTCGGGATGAGAGCTGACAACAGCCCCCGGGACACATCCACAGTCAGCCCCCAGCCAGCTAGCAGCCAGCCAGCAACAATCCGCCTCGATTTTAGCCGTCTTTACAGTTAGCTAAATTTACCTGACAAAAGGGGGATAAATAATTTAAAGATGTGGTAGCATTGGATCTGGACGGGAAGGATAACTCTGGGAGATTGAAGGAGTTTGTCGCGATTCTGCCTTCTTACTCCGCGAAACAGTTTCGTGGATCATAACGTATATCGTTACAGCCCTAGTTCCAACATGTGATGTTAGAAATGATTTTAATCTTTAAATGTTGAAGCTTGTTTTTGGTTTCATCATTTTGCCAATTTTGTCTAAGTGATTGTAATCAGGAACTGCTTTTCAAATAGGAATTATTCATATTTTTATCACATGTACATACATTTATTTGTATTATTAATTTAATATAATATATATAATATTTTTTTCTAGCTGAAAGTATGCTGAAGTAGTTGAAGACAAAAAAGTACGGAAGAAGAAAAATAATAATAATAATAAAAAAAAGAATAAGCCCACAATTTTTACTTGTCATAGACAATTTATACATTAAACGTAGGTATTCATGTCGTCTTTCAGCTAATGTGTTCAGCTATAGGATGTATAGTTTTTGAATTATCTGCCTCAGAGTGACAAGATGGTCAGTAAATCTCTCATTGACCATCCATCCATCCATCTTCTTCCGCTTATCCGGTAACGGGTCGCGGGGGTAGCAGCTCCAGCAGGGGACCCCAAACTTCCCTTTCCCGAGCCACATTAACCAGCTCCGACTGGGGGATCCCGAGGCGTTCCCAGGCCAGGTTGGAGATATAATCCCTCCACCTAGTCCTGGGTCTTCCCCGAGGCCTCCTCCCAGCTGGACGTGCCTGGAACACCTCCCTAGGGAGGCGCCCAGGGGGCATCCTTACCAGATGCCCGAACCACCTCAACTGGCTCCTTTCGACGCGAAGGAGCAGCGGCTCTACTCCGAGCTCCTCACGGATGACTGAGCTTCTCACCCTATCTCTAAGGGAGACGCCAGCCACCCTCCTGAGGAAACCCATTTCGGCCGCTTGTACCCTGGATCTCGTTCTTTCGGTCATGACCCAGCCTTCATGACCATAGGTGAGGGTAGGAACGAAAACTGACCGGTAGATTGAGAGCTTTGCCTTCTGGCTCATTGACCATAATGTTATTTATCCTCATTCTCTCTTGAGCCAAAACGCAAACAAAGAGTATTTTCAATCTGCGATTTCAGATTTTGTTTTATTTTTATCTACACAAATTATATACCAATATGTTCGCACAGGCCTTGTGGTGCTCACGATGAGGACATTTCACTGATGCCACCTAAACTTTAGGCTGTCTGTCCCTTCTTTTCACAGGTCGCTCTCAGTGTCCGTTAATGGCAGCAGTCTAACAGCAGGTGATACGGTCGTTAGCTGATTACAGAGATCAAAGGGTCTCCGCTGTGTTTACAAACATGGCCACTGATTAGTAAGGATGACTCAGCATTTATACCAGACAGTCAAATTGCAATTACAGACAGTAATGTGAACATTAACAGAACATCACACACACACACACACACACACACACACACACACACACACACACACACACAAACACACACACACACACACACACACACACACACACACACACACACACACACACACACAAACACACACACACACACACACACACACACACACACACACACACACACACACACACAGGGCTAACCCTAAATAAAAGTTGTTATAGATCAACTCTTCAGCCTTTAGACCTCATCTGATGTTTTATCCTCATTCCAAAAAAGACACTTTAAGGAAACCTTGACTTCTTTTGAGTACGCTCAACCTCACTCAGTCCTTTCTGTGAAACTCCCATTTGAACGTTTTAAATTGCTTATATCTTACATATGTTTAAAGGTAACTACCTTTTTTTCCACCTGGACCTCATTTCCCCATGCATTTGCGTCTAATAGACTGATGTGACCAAAAATATTTGAATTTGGTCCAGTATTGAGCGGGATTGCAATTACGAGGAACGCAACTCGAGAAAAAGGCCTTCAGGATGTCAGTTGTTTCGGAGTAGGCTACAGAAATCATAGGCTCCTGTTATCTAAAGGTTTGTCAGTGTCATGGTTCAATATTTAAAAGATTTAGACAATGTGGATGAGGTTTTTATAATTGGATGGCCACCTGTATTCACATGAGCCAGAGTACAACGTTACGGATGAAGAGAGAGAGAGAGGAGAAGGGTGAAGCAGCGGCTGGAGGGCTGCGGGGCTCGGGATATTGGTAGTGCTCCCGTGGGTGCTGTGCCCCTATATTCCCAAAGAATATGTTTTCAGGAGTGGGACCTGTTGCTGCCAGATATCTGTGGTCTGGATGTGTCCGGTGATTTACCTCGGACACAACGCTGTGTTACCACGTCAGAGGATTTCCCCCTCTAATCTACAGGGCTGTGAACCATGAGCAAACCGTTGTTTTTATTGAAAATCTTTTAGTTAACACAAAACCACGGATGTATTATAGACTAATGACCGCACGAAACACTGAGCAGCTGCAGCCCCTCTCTCTCCCCTCGTCCACTCTTCATCCGTAGCCTATTCTTCATCCATACATAGCCTACTCTGGCTCAAATTAATACAGGGGGCCATCCAATTATAACAATTTCATCCACATTGTCAAAATCTTTTAGATATTGAACCATGACACTGACAATCCTTTAGATAACAGGAGCCTATGATTTCTGTAGCCTACTCCGAATCAACAGACCTCCTGAAGGCCTTTTTCTCGAGTGGCGTTCCTGTCTCCACACCGCTGTCTTCAGACAAAAAGTAACGTCCCGATATCGATGATGTTGTCAGACACTTTTGTCAGACACACACACACACACACACACACACACACAGTGTCATTAGTGATGTCATCAATGTATATAGCCCGCTTCTTTTCAGGCAATATATTCATCTCTCAGCTCTTTAGGGTCATGCTTGTTTGTTCTATGCAACATGGATATGTCTGATAATAATACAAAGTATATATACTTACAGCCTTTTTAGTCAATTTATTTGAACGTCCACTGTTGACAGTATTAAAAGATTAGCTGTATTTCAACTCTTAGCTTATTAAGGTAATGCAGTTCAGCTTCCAACTGACAACTTATGTTTCAACTTCCAAGTTTTTCAGGAGTGCAGTGAAATGCATTTGAGATTTTTCAAACAATTTCTTTCATATTTCTGCATTTTCGTCAATGTTTCTCACAGTATTTGTAAGTCTTCCATACTTATTCATGATTTCAGTTAGAAAATAAATTCAGACCTCAAAATGTTCTACATCGTTTGGCATCGTTGAACTTTTAAAGCCAACAATTCAGTTTAGCATCAGCTTTTCAAAAAACCTTTAAATATTCCACATCTTTTATACATTATTTGTTTTTCCACTTTTTTTTTCATGCTAATTAAAATCATTCATACTTTTCCATCTATCCTCACTACTTCACCTTCTTCTTATGGATTTAAGCTATTAATCCAGTTTAGCTTTAGAAATTTAGCTATTCAGCATTCTAGAATTCAGAAATGCATTTTCTAGTTAATTTAATTATTTGTATAGTTTTCTGTTTCAGATCTTTTATTATTGTTTCTCTGTGATGTTAAGAAAAGAAAGTTCAGCTCAGTTCAGTGTGTTTGTGACCAGTGTTAGCGTATCGCTCAGACCTAGTATACTACTGCTCTTCATCACTACTCCATGCTGCACATACTCACCCTCTCATTATGTTACTGAATTTGTGCACTTACATACAATGGTACTGTTACCACACTGCACATAGCTGTACATACTGTCCATATATATATGTTTCTGAATAATATATATATATATATATATATATATATATATATATATATATGAGTATGAGTATGATGATGTCAGACTATCTATTTGTAATGTCTGTAATGTCTAACTGTAATGTCTAACTGTAATGTCTGTAATGTCTAACTGTAATGTCTGTAATGTCTAACTGCAATGTCTGTAATGTCTAACTGTAATGTCTAACTGTAATGTCTGTAATGTCTAACTGTAATGTCTGTAATGTCTAACTGTAATGTCTGTAATGTCTAACTGTAATGTCTGTAATGTCTGTAATGTCTAACTGTAATGTCTAACTGTAATGTCTGTAATGTCCTGTAATGTCTAACTGTAATGCCTGTAATGTCTAACTGTAATGGCTGTAATGTCTAACTGTAATGTCTGTAATGTCTAACTGTAATGTCTGTAATGTCTAACTGTAATGTCTAACTGTAATGCCTGTAATGTCTAACTGTAATGTCTGTAATGTCTAACTGCAATGTCTGTAATGTCTAACTGCAATGTCTGTAATGTCTAACTGTAATGTCTGTAATGTCTAACTGTAATGTCTGTAATGTCTAACTGTAATGTCTGTAATGTCTAACTGTAATGTCTGTAATGTCTAACTGTAATGTCTGTAATGTCTAACTGTAATGTCTGTAATGTCTAACTGTAATGTCTGTAATGTCTAACTGCAATGTCTGTAATGTCTAACTGTAATGTCTGTAATGTCTAACTGTAATGTCTGTAATGTCTAACTGTAATGTCTGTAATGTCTAACTGTAATGTCTGTAATGTCTAACTGTAATGCCTGTAATGTCTAACTGTAATGTCTGTAATGTCTAACTGTAATGTCTGTAATGTCTAACTGTAATGGCTGTAATGTCTAACTGTAATGGCTGTAATGTCTAACTGTAATGTCTAACTGTAATGTCTGTAATGTCTAACTGTAATGTCTGTAATGTCTAACTGTAATGTCTGTAATGTCTAACTGTAATGTCTGTAATGTCTAACTGCAATGTCTGTAATGTCTAACTGTAATGTCTGTAATGTCTAACTGTAATGTCTAACTGTAATGTCTGTAATGTCTAACTGCAATGTCTGTAATGTCTAACTGTAATGTCTGTAATGTCTAACTGTAATGTCTGTAATGTCTAACTGTAATGTCTGTAATGTCTAACTGTAATGTCTAACTGTAATGTCTGTAATGTCTAACTGTAATGTCTGTAATGTCTAACTGTAATGTCTGTAATGTCTAACTGTAATGTCTGTAATGTCTAACTGTAATGTCTGTAATGTCTAACTGTAATGTCTGTAATGTCTAACTGTAATGTCTGTAATGTCTAACTGTAATGTCTGTAATGTCTAACTGTAATGTCTGTAATGTCTAACTGTAATGTCTGTAATGTCTAACTGTAATGTCTGTAATGTCTAACTGTAATGTCTGTAATGTCTAACTGTAATGTCTGTAATGTCTAACTGCAATGTCTGTAATGTCTAACTGTAATGTCTGTAATGTCTAACTGTAATGCCTGTAATGTCTAACTGTAATGTCTGTAATGTCTAACTGCAATGTCTGTAATGTCTAACTGTAATGTCTGTAATGTCTAACTGTAATGTCTGTAATGTCTAACTGTAATGTCTAACTGTAATGCCTGTAATGTCTAACTGTAATGTCTGTAATGTCTAACTGTAATGTCTGTAATGTCTAACTGTAATGTCTGTAATGTCTAACTGCAATGTCTGTAATGTCTGTAATGTCTAACTGTAATGGCTGTAATGTCTAACTGTAACGGCTGTAATGTCTAACTGTCATGTCTAACTGTACTGTCTGTAATGTCTAACTGGAATGTCTGTAATGTATAACTGTAATGTCTGTAATGTCTGTAATGTCTAACAGTAATGTCTGTAATGTCTAACTGTAATGTCTAACTGTAATGTCTGTAATGTCTAACTGCAATGTCTGTAATGTCTAACTGTAATGTCTGTAGTGTCTAACTGTAATGTCTAACTGTAATGTCTGTAATGTCTAACTGCAATTTCTTTAATGTCTAACTGTAATGTCTGTAATGTCTAACTGCAATGTCTGTAATGTCTAACTGTAATGTCTATAATGTCTAACTGTAATTGCTGTAATGTCTAACTGTAATGGCTGTAATGTCTAACTGCAATGTCTGTAAAGTCTAACTGTAATGGCTGTAATGTCTAACTGTAATGTCTGTAATGTCTAACTGTAATGTCTAACTGTAATGCCTGTAATGTCTAACTGTAATGTCTGTAATGTCTAACTGTAATGTCTGTAATGTCTAACTGTAATGCCTGTAATGTCTAACTGTAATGTCTGTAATGTCTAACTGTAATGTCTAACTGTAATGTCTGTAATGTCTAACTGTAATGTCTGTAATGTCTAACTGTAATGTCTGTAATGTCTAACTGCAATGTCTGTAATGTCTAACTGTAATGGCTGTAATGTCTAACTGTAATGCCTGTAATGTCTAACTGTAATGTCTGTAATGTCTAACTGTAATGTCTATGTGTAATGTCTAACTGTAATGTCTGTAATGTCTAACTGCAATGTCTGTAATGTCTAACTGTAATGTCTGTAATGTCTAACTGTAATGTTTAACTGTAATGTCTGTTATGTCTAACTGTAATGTCTAACTGTAATGCCTGTAATGTCTAACTGTAATGCCTGTAATGTCTAACTGTAATGTCTGTAATGTCTAACTGTAATGTCTAACTGTAATGCCTGTAATGTCTAACTGTAATGTCTGTAATGTCTAACTGTAATGTCTGTAATGTCTAACTGTAATGTCTATGTGTAATGTCTAACTGTAATGTCTGTAATGTCTAACAGCAATGTCTGTAATGTCTATGTGTAATGTCTAACTGTAATGTCTGTAATGTCTAACAGCAATGTCTGTAATGTCTAACTGTAATGCCTGTAATGTCTAACTGTAATGCCTGTAATGTCTAACTGTAATGTCTGTAATGTCTAACTGTAATGTCTAACTGTAATGCCTGTAATGTCTAACTGTAATGTCTAACTGTAATGCCTGTAATGTCTAACTGTATTGCCTGTAATGTCTAAATGTAATGTCTGTAATGTCTGTAATGTCTAACTGTAATGTCTAACTGTAATGCCTGTAATGTCTAACTGTAATGTCTAACTGTAACGTATGTGTAATGTCTAACTGTAATGTCTAACTGTAATGCCTGTAATGTCTAACTGTAATGCCTATAATGTCTAACTGTATTGCCTGTAATGTCTAAATGTAATGTCTGTAATGTCTGTAATGTCTAACTGTAATGCCTGTAATGTCTAACTGTAATGTCTGTAATGTCTAACTGTAATGTCTAACTGTAATGTCTAACTGTAATGTCTGTAATGTCTAACTTCAATGTCTGTTATGTCTAACTGCAATGTCTAATGTCTAACTGTACTGTCTGTAATGTCTAACTGCAATGTCTAACTGCAATGTCTAATGTCTAACTGTACTGTCTATAATGTCTAACTGTAATGTCTGTAATGTCTAACAGCAATGTCTGTAATGTCTAACTGTAATGGCTGTAATGTCTAACTGTAATGTCTGCAATGTCTAACTGTAATGTCTATGTGTAATGTCTAACTGTAATGTCTGTCATGTCTAACTGCAATGTCTGTAATGTCTAACTGTAATGTCTGTAATGTCTAACTGCAATGTCTGTAATGTCTAACTGTAATGGCTGTAATGTATAACTGTAATGTCTGTAATGTCTAACTGTAATGGCTGTAATGTCTAACTGCAAGGCCTGTAATGTCTAACTGTAATGTCTGTAATGTCTATGTGTAATGTCTAACTGTAATGTCAGTAATGTCTAACTGTAATGTCTGTGTAATGTCTAACTGTAATGTCTGTAATGTCTGTAATGTCTGTAATGTCTAACTGTAATGTCTAACTGTAATGCCTGTAATGTCTACACTGTAAATCCGAATTCGCTAACTCAACCTAAAAATTTTTTGAAACGGCTTGCACTCAAAACTTTTAATTTAGTACAGTATGGTAACATTAAAGTTTTGAGTACACTAAACATAAAATAAATGTGTCACATGAGTGTTATCTGAAAGGAAATTTATGTCAGTTTAACATAATTTTTTAGTCATGCAACAAAAATAATTAGTGTTTCCTTAACATATAATTCTACGTTATATTAACATAGAATGATCAGGTTGCTTAATGTGTATTTATATGTTTATTAAACACAAAAAGTGATGTGTCATAACTTGTTAATTTTATGTACAAACAACAATTAAGTATTGTAATTTTAAAGTCAAATGAACATAATTAGTTTCATTATTCAGCTATATCCCAATTTGCTCACTCTACTCAAATATTTTTTGGAAACGGCTTGCACACAAAACCTTTAATTTAGTACAGTATGGTAACATTAAGGTTTTGAGTACACTAAACATAAAATAAATGTGTCACATGAGTGTTATCTGAAAGGAAATTTATGTCAGTTTAACATAACTTTTTTTAGTCATGCAACAAAAATAATTAGTGTTTTCTTAACATATAATTCTACGTTATATTAACATATAATTATCAGGTTGCATAATGTGTATTTTTATGTTTATTAAACTCAAAAAGTTATGGCAGAAAAAGGCTATAGCAGAGATAGCATGAGTGCTTGGCTGTGGCCACCCAAGGGCCCCATGCTAAGTAGGGGCCATTCTAAAGCCGCTGATCTTGCATCACTTTACACGAAAGGACCACTAGTGAAGTGACATACTGCAGCTTAATGGCTGAAGGAAGCCTATTACTGCTTGAAGTCTAACTCTGCAATACTCCAGCTCTTATCAAATGTAACAGTCACTTAACTCATGGTTACAAATGTAAATCAGCACAACAATGACAACAGGCAACAAAAATTCTAAGCAGACACGTTTAATAAATGGAATTCATAAAGTTACATTTGTATTTTGAACAAACTGCAAACTTTTCAGCAAATTTTAACAGAACTCTATTTACCGCCTTGCATCATGGGAATTGACCAGCCAATGAACCAATTGCATCTGACTGCAGTACGCAGTACGTTGGGCTAAATGTGGGCGGAGCTAAACATTTGACTTTTGAAAAGTACTTTCCATTTCATTTTGAGAAGAGTGAAATGCCAAATTCACAATGTTTTTAGTGTGTAAATTGAACACTTTTTAGACATTTTGTTCAACGAGAAAGTAACTGCTTGTCAAATGAACATTAAACAACTGAGTAGATATTTTTACACCAATTTGTAAGTTCAAACAACTAATAAAATGTAAACCTAATGCACGAATTCTATGCTGTCCAATGAGCTTAACAATATATGCCATTTTAACACTAAATATTAATGTTGTATCAAATTAAACATTATAACACAAATTTTATGTGTCCCTTCTATTCAAACATTTTAAGTTAGACAAACAAAGAAATGGAAGTTGTTCTCAACCTTTAAATTAAACGTTGCTTTGACTAGTTAAAAATTAATTATATGTACTAAAAAATAATACGTTGGCAAAAACACAAAACATTGTGGCAGTTTCATGTTAAAACAGCACACAATGTTTGTGTTCAGCATAACTCTGGAACTTGTGTTGTAATTATGTGTTTTTGTTGTGTTAAGTGAACACAATATTTTCATTTTGTTGAACATGAAAGTCACCGCTTGTCATATGAACATAAAAACATTGAGTACATATTTTGACAACCTTTTTTTAGGTTTAGTTAACTATAAAAATATATGCTAAGTGCACAGTATATGTGTTGTTAATTGGCCTTGAACTAATTATGTGATGTTGACGTTATACATTTAAGTAGAATGAACTCAAAAGTCAAAAATTGTTGACTTAACATAAAAAAATTATGTCAAACTCACATGGGATGATGTTTTGTGTCAAATGAGCATACATTTTTTTATGTTGTTTTGACAATCCTGAACATTTGTGTGGACATAACATTAAAATTTTGTGTCATCGATGGATTGGGGTTTACAGTGTAACGGTAATGCCTGTAATGTCTAACTNTGTCTAACTGTAATGTCTGTAATGTCTAACTGTAATGTCTGTAATGTCTAACTGTAATGCCTGTAATGTCTAACTGTAATGCCTGTAATGTCTAACTGCAATGTCTGTAATGTCTAACTGTAATGTCTGTAATGTCTAACTGTAATGGCTGTAATGTCTAACTGTAATGTCTGTAATGTCTAACTGTAATGTCTGTAATGTCTAACTGCAATGTCTGTAATGTCTAACTGTAATGGCTGTAATGCCTGTAATGTCTAACTGTAATGTCTGTAATGTCTAACTGTAATGCCTGTAATGTCTAACTGCAATGTCTGTAATGTCTAACTGTAATGTCTGTAATGTCTAACTGCAATGTCTGTAATGTCTAACTGTAATGGCTGTAATGTCTAACTGTAATGTCTGTAATGTCTAACTGCAATGTCTGTAATGTCTAACTGTAATGTCTGTAATGTCTAACTGCAATGTCTGTAATGTCTAACTGTAATGTCTAACTGTAATGTCTGTAATGTCTAACTGCAATGTCTGTAATGTCTAACTGTAATGGCTGTAATGTCTAACTGTAATGTCTGTAATGTCTAACTGTAATGGCTGTAATGTCTAACTGTAATGTCTGTAATGTCTAACTGTAATGTCTGTAATGTCTAACTGCAATGTCTGTAATGTCTAACTGTAATGGCTGTAATGTCTAACTGTAATGCTGTAATGTCTAACTGTAATGGCTGTAATGTCTAACTGTAATGACTGTAATGTCTAACTGTAATGTCTGTAATGTCTAACTGTAATGTCTGTAATGGCTGTAATGTCTAACTGCAATGTCTGTAATGTCTAACTGTAATGTCTGTAATGTCTAACTGTAATGTCTGTAATGTCTAACTGTAATGTCTGTAATGTCTAACTGTAATGTCTGTAATGTCTAACTGTAATGTCTGTAATGTCTAACTGTAATGGCTGTAATGTCTAACTGTAATGTCTGTAATGTCTAACTGCAATGTCTGTAATGTCTAACTGTAATGGCTGTAATGTCTAACTGTAATGTCTGTAATGTCTAACTGTAATGTCTGTAATGTCTAACTGCAATGTCTGTAATGTCTAACTGTAATGGCTGTAATGTCTAACTGTAATGGCTGTAATGTCTAACTGTAATGTCTGTAATGTCTAACTGTAATGTCTGTAATGTCTAACTGTAATGTCTGTAATGGCTGTAATGTCTAACTGTAATGTCTGTAATGTCTAACTGCAATGTCTGTAATGTCTAACTGTAATGTCTGTAATGTCTAACTGCAATGTCTGTAATGTCTAACTGTAATGGCTGTAATGTCTAACTGTAATGCCTGTAATGTCTAACTGTAATGTCTGTAATGTCTAACTGTAATGTCTGTAATGTCTAACTGTAATGTCTGTAATGTCTAACTGTAATGTCTGTAATGTCTAACTGTAATGTCTGTAATGTCTAACTGCAATGTCTGTAATGTCTAACTGTAATGTCTGTAATGTCTAACTGTAATGTCTGTAATGTCTAACTGTAATGTCTGTAATGTCTAACTGTAATGGCTGTAATGTCTAACTGCAATGTCTGTAATGTCTAACTGTAATGTCTGTAATGTCTAACTGCAATGTCTGTAATGTCTAACTGTAATGGCTGTAATGTCTAACTGTAATGTCTGTAATGTCTAACTGCAATGTCTGTAATGTCTAACTGTAATGTCTGTAATGTCTAACTGCAATGTCTGTAATGTCTAACTGTAATGCCTGTAATGTCTAACTGTAATGTCTGTAATGTCTAACTGTAATGTCTGTAATGTCTAACTGTAATGTCTGTAATGTCTAACTGTAATGTCTGTAATGTCTAACTGTAATGGCTGTAATGTCTAACTGTAATGTCTGTAATGTCTAACTGTAATGTCTGTAATGTCTAACTGTAATGTCTAACTGTAATGTCTGTAATGTCTAACTGCAATGTCTGTAATGTCTAACTGTAATGTCTGTAATGTCTAACTGTAATGGCTGTAATGTCTAACTGTAATGTCTGTAATGTCTAACTGTAATGTCTGTAATGTCTAACTGTAATGTCTGTAATGTCTAACTGTAATGTCTGTAATGTCTAACTGTAATGTCTGTAATGTCTAACTGTAATGTCTGTAATGTCTAACTGCAATGTCTGTAATGTCTAACTGCAATGTCTGTAATGTCTAACTGTAATGTCTGTAATGTCTAACTGTAATGGCTGTAATGTCTAACTGTAATGTCTGTAATGTCTAACTGTAATGTCTGTAATGTCTAACTGCAATGTCTGTAATGTCTAACTGTAATGCCTGTAATGTCTAACTGCAATGGCTGTAATGTCTAACTGTAATGTCTGTAATGTCTAACTGTAATGTCTGTAATGTCTAACTGTAATGTCTGTAATGTCTAACTGTAATGTCTGTAATGTCTAACTGTAATGTCTGTAATGTCTAACTGTAATGCCTGTAATGTCTAACTGTAATGGCTGTAATGTCTAACTGTAATGTCTGTAATGTCTAACTGTAATGTCTAACTGTAATGCCTGTAATGTCTAACTGCAATGTCTGTAATGTCTAACTGTAATGTCTAACTGTAATGTCTGTAATGTCTAACTGCAATGTCTGTAATGTCTAACTGTAATGTCTGTAATGTCTAACTGTAATGTCTGTAATGTCTAACTGTAATGTCTAACTGTAATGTCTGTAATGTCTAACTGCAATGTCTGTAATGTCTAACTGTAATGCCTGTAATGTCTAACTGCAATGGCTGTAATGTGTAACTGTAATGTCTGTAATGTCTAACTGTAATGTCTGTAATGTCTAACTGTAATGGCTGTAATGTCTAACTGTAATGTCTGTAATGTCTAACTGTAATGTCTGTAATGTCTAACTGTAATGTCTGTAATGTCTAACTGCAATGTCTGTAATGTCTAACTGTAATGTCTGTAATGTCTAACTGCAATGTCTGTAATGTCTAACTGTAATGTCTGTAATGTCTAACTGCAATGGCTGTAATGTCTAACTGTAATGTCTGTAATGTCTAACTGTAATGTCAAACTGTAATGTCTGTAATGTCTAACTGCAATGTCTGTAATGTCTAACTGTAATGTCTGTAATGTCTAACTGTAATGTCTGTAATGTCTAACTGTAATGTCTGTAATGTCTAACTGTAATGTCTGTAATGTCTAACTGTAATGTCTGTAATGTCTAACTGTAATGCTGTAATGTCTAACTGTAATGTCTGTAATGTCTAACTGTAATGTCTGTAATGTCTAACTGTAATGTCTGTAATGTCTAACTGTAATGTCTGTAATGTCTAACTGCAATGTCTGTAATGTCTAACTGTAATGGCTGTAATGTCTAACTGTAATGTCTGTAATGTCTAACTGTAATGTCTGTAATGTCTAACTGTAATGTCTGTAATGTCTAACTGCAATGTCTGTAATGTCTAACTGTAATGTCTGTAATGTCTAACTGTAATGGCTGTAATGTCTAACTGTAATGTCTGTAATGTCTAACTGTAATGTCTAACTGTAATGTCTGTAATGTCTAACTGTAATGTCTGTAATGTCTAACTGTAATGTCTGTAATGTCTAACTGTAATGTCTGTAATGTCTAACTGCAATGTCTGTAATGTCTAACTGTAATGGCTGTAATGTCTAACTGTAATGTCTGTAATGTCTAACTGTAATGTCTGTAATGTCTAACTGTAATGACTGTAATGTCTAACTGTAATGTCTGTAATGTCTAACTGTAATGTCTGTAATGTCTAACTGTAATGTCTGTAATGTCTAACTGCAATGTCTGTAATGTCTAACTGTAATGGCTGTAATGTCTAACTGCAATGCTGTCTAACTGTAATGTCTGTAATGTCTAACTGTAATGTCTGTAATGTCTAACTGTAATGTCTGTAATGTCTAACTGTAATGTCTGTAATGTCTAACTGTAATGTCTGTAATGTCTAACTGTAATGTCTAACTGTAATGTCTGTAATGTCTAACTGTAATGTCTAACTGTAATGTCTGTAATGTCTAACTGCAATGGCTGTAATGTCTAACTGTAATGTCTGTAATGTCTAACTGCAATGTCTGTAATGTCTAACTGTAATGTCTGTAATGTCTAACTGTAATGTCTGTAATGTCTAACTGTAATGTCTGTAATGTCTAACTGTAATGTCTGTAATGTCTAACTGTAATGCTGTAATGTCTAACTGTAATGTCTGTAATGTCTAACTGTAATGTCTGTAATGTCTAACTGTAATGTCTGTAATGTCTAACTGTAATGTCTGTAATGTCTAACTGTAATGGCTGTAATGTCTAACTGTAATGTCTGTAATGTCTAACTGTAATGTCTGTAATGTCTAACTGTAATGTCTGTAATGTCTAACTGTAATGGCTGTAATGTCTAACTGTAATGTCTGTAATGTCTAACTGTAATGTCTGTAATGTCTAACTGCAATGTCTGTAATGTCTAACTGTAATGGCTGTAATGTCTAACTGCAATGTCTGTAATGTCTAACTGTAATGGCTGTAATGTCTAACTGTAATGTCTGTAATGTCTAACTGTAATGTCTGTAATGTCTAACTGTAATGTCTGTAATGTCTAACTGCAATGTCTGTAATGTCTAACTGTAATGTCTGTAATGTCTAACTGTAATGTCTGTAATGTCTAACTGTAATGTCTGTAATGTCTAACTGTAATGCCTGTAATGTCTAACTGTAATGTCTGTAATGTCTAACTGTAATGTCTGTAATGTCTAACTGTAATGTCTGTAATGTCTAACTGTAATGGCTGTAATGTCTATCTGTAATGTCTGTAATGTCTAACTGTAATGTCTGTTATGTCTAACTGTAATGTCTAACTGTAATGTCTGTAATGTCTAACTGTAATGTCTGTAATGTCTAACTGTAATGCCTGTAATGTCTAACTGTAATGTCTGTAATGTCTAACTGTAATGCTGTAATGTCTAACTGTAATGTCTGTAATGTCTAACTGTAATGTCTGTAATGTCTAACTGCAATGTCTGTAATGTCTAACTGTAATGTCTGTAATGTCTAACTGTAATGTCTAACTGTAATGCCTGTAATGTCTAACTGCAATGTCTGTAATGTCTAACTGTAATGCCTGTAATGTCTAACTGTAATGCCTGTAATGTCTAACTGCAATGTCTGTAATGTCTAACTGTAATGCTGTAATGTCTAACTGCAATGTCTGTAATGTCTAACTGTAATGCTGTAATGTCTAACTGTAATGTCTGTAATGTCTAACTGTAATGTCTGTAATGTCTAACTGTAATGTCTGTAATGTCTAACTGTAATGTCTGTAATGTCTAACTGCAATGTCTGTAATGTCTAACTGTAATGCTGTAATGTCTAACTGTAATGTCTGTAATGTCTAACTGTAATGTCTGTAATGTCTAACTGTAATGTCTGTAATGTCTAACTGTAATGGCTGTAATGTCTAACTGTAATGTCTAACTGTAATGTCTGTAATGTCTAACTGCAATGTCTGTAATGTCTAACTGTAATGTCTAACTGCAATGTCTGTAATGTCTAACTGCAATGTCTGTAATGTCTAACTGCAATGCTGTAATGTCTAACTGTAATGCCTGTAATGTCTAACTGCAATGTCTGTAATGTCCAACTGTAATGGCTGTAATGTCTAACTGTAATGCCTGTAATGTCTAACTGTAATGTCTGTAATGTCTAACTGTAATGTCTGTAATGTCTAACTGTAATGTCTGTAATGTCTAACTGCAATGTCTGTAATGTCTAACTGTAATGCTGTAATGTCTAACTGTAATGCTGTAATGTCTAACTGTAATGTCTGTAATGTCTAACTGCAATGTCTGTAATGTCTAACTGTAATGGCTGTAATGTCTAACTGTAATGTCTGTAATGTCTAACTGTAATGTCTGTAATGTCTAACTGTAATGGCTGTAATGTCTAACTGTAATGTCTGTAATGTCTAACTGTAATGTCTGTAATGTCTAACTGTAATGTCTGTAATGTCTAACTGTAATGGCTGTAATGTCTAACTGTAATGTCTGTAATGTCTAACTGTAATGTCTGTAATGTCTAACTGTAATGTCTAACTGTAATGTCTGTAATGTCTAACTGCAATGTCTGTAATGTCTAACTGTAATGTCTGTAATGTCTAACTGCAATGCTGTAATGTCTAACTGTAATGTCTGTAATGTCTAACTGTAATGTCTGTAATGTCTAACTGTAATGTCTGTAATGTCTAACTGTAATGCTGTAATGTCTAACTGTAATGTCTGTAATGTCTAACTGTAATGGCTGTAATGTCTAACTGTAATGTCTGTAATGTCTAACTGTAATGTCTGTAATGTCTAACTGTAATGTCTGTAATGTCTAACTGCAATGTCTGTAATGTCTAACTGTAATGGCTGTAATGTCTAACTGTAATGTCTGTAATGTCTAACTGCAATGTCTGTAATGTCTAACTGTAATGGCTGTAATGTCTAACTGTAATGTCTGTAATGTCTAACTGTAATGTCTGTAATGTCTAACTGTAATGTCTGTAATGTCTAACTGTAATGTCTGTAATGTCTAACTGTAATGCTGTAATGTCTAACTGCAATGTCTGTAATGTCTAACTGTAATGCCTGTAATGTCTAACTGTAATGTCTGTAATGTCTAACTGCAATGTCTGTAATGTCTAACTGTAATGTCTGTAATGTCTAACTGCAATGTCTGTAATGTCTAACTGTAATGTCTGTAATGTCTAACTGTAATGCCTGTAATGTCTAACTGTAATGTCTGTAATGTCTAACTGTAATGTCTGTAATGTCTAACTGTAATGTCTGTAATGTCTAACTGCAATGTCTGTAATGTCTAACTGTAATGCCTGTAATGTCTAACTGTAATGTCTGTAATGTCTAACTGCAATGTCTGTAATGTCTAACTGTAATGTCTGTAATGTCTAACTGTAATGTCTGTAATGTCTAACTGTAATGTCTGTAATGTCTAACTGCAATGTCTGTAATGTCTAACTGTAATGGCTGTAATGTCTAACTGTAATGTCTGTAATGTCTAACTGTAATGTCTGTAATGTCTAACTGTAATGTCTGTAATGTCTAACTGTAATGTCTGTAATGTCTAACTGCAATGTCTGTAATGTCTAACTGTAATGTCTAACTGTAATGTCTGTAATGTCTAACTGCAATGTCTGTAATGTCTAACTGTAATGTCTGTAATGTCTAACTGTAATGTCTGTAATGTCTAACTGTAATGTCTGTAATGTCTAACTGTAATGTCTGTAATGTCTAACTGTAATGTCTGTAATGTCTAACTGTAATGTCTGTAATGTCTAACTGTAATGTCTGTAATGTCTAACTGTAATGCCTGTAATGTCTAACTGTAATGTCTGTAATGTCTAACTGCAATGTCTGTAATGTCTAACTGTAATGTCTGTAATGTCTAACTGTAATGTCTGTAATGTCTAACTGTAATGTCTGTAATGTCTAACTGTAATGTCTGTAATGTCTAACTGTAATGGCTGTAATGTCTAACTGTAATGCTTGTAATGTCTAACTGTAATGTCTGTAATGTCTAACTGTAATGTCTGTAATGTCTAACTGCAATGTCTGTAATGTCTAACTGTAATGCTGTAATGTCTAACTGTAATGGCTGTAATGTCTAACTGCAATGTCTGTAATGTCTAACTGTAATGTCTGTAATGTCTAACTGTAATGTCTGTAATGTCTAACTGTAATGTCTGTAATGTCTAACTGTAATGTCTGTAATGTCTAACTGTAATTGCTGTAATGTCTAACTGTAATGGCTGTAATGTCTAACTGCAATGTCTGTAATGTCTAACTGTAATGTCTGTAATGTCTAACTGCAATGTCTGTAATGTCTAACTGTAATGTCTGTAATGTCTAACTGTAATGTCTGTAATGTCTAACTGTAATGTCTGTAATGTCTAACTGTAATGCCTGTAATGTCTAACTGTAATGTCTGTAATGTCTAACTGTAATGTCTGTAATGTCTAACTGTAATGTCTGTAATGTCTAACTGTAATGTCTGTAATGTCTAACTGTAATGTCTGTAATGTCTAACTGTAATGTCTGTAATGTCTAACTGTAATGGCTGTAATGTCTAACTGTAATGGCTGTAATGTCTAACTGTAATGTCTGTAATGTCTAACTGTAATGTCTGTAATGTCTAACTGCAATGTCTGTAATGTCTAACTGTAATGCCTGTAATGTCTAACTGTAATGCTGTAATGTCTAACTGTAATGTCTGTAATGTCTAACTGTAATGTCTGTAATGTCTAACTGTAATGTCTGTAATGTCTAACTGTAATGTCTGTAATGTCTAACTGTAATGGCTGTAATGTCTAACTGTAATGTCTGTAATGTCTAACTGTAATGTCTGTAATGTCTAACTGTAATGTCTGTAATGTCTAACTGCAATGTCTGTAATGTCCAACTGTAATGGCTGTAATGTCTAACTGTAATGTCTGTAATGTCTAACTGCAATGTCTGTAATGTCTAACTGTAATGCCTGTAATGTCTATCTGTAATGGCTGTAATGTCTAACTGTAATGGCTGTAATGTCTAACTGCAATGTCTGTAATGTCTAACTGTAATGTCTAACTGTAATGTCTGTAATGTCTAACTGCAATGTCTGTAATGTCTAACTGTAATGTCTGTAATGTCCAACTGTAATGCCTGTAATGTCTAACTGTAATGGCTGTAATGTCTAACTGTAATGTCTAACTGTAATGCCTGTAATGTCTAACTGCAATGTCTGTAATGTCTAACTGTAATGCCTGTAATGTCTAACTGTAATGACTGTAATGTCTATATGTAATGTCTGTAATGTCTAACTGTAATGCCTGTAATGTCTAACTGTAATGTCTGTAATGTCTAACTGCAATGTCTGTAATGTCTAACTGTAATGGCTGTAATGTCTAACTGTAATGTCTGTAATGTCTAACTGTAATGTCTGTAATGTCTAACTGTAATGTCTGTAATGTCTAACTGTAATGTCTGTAATGTCTAACTGTAATGTCTGTAATGTCTAACTGCAATGGCTGTAATGTCTAACTGTAATGTCTAACTGTAATGTCTGTAATGTCTAACTGTAATGGCTGTAATGTCTAACTGTAATGTCTGTAATGTCTAACTGTAATGTCTGTAATGTCTAACTGTAATGTCTGTAATGTCTAACTGCAATGTCTGTAATGTCTAACTGTAATGGCTGTAATGTCTAACTGTAATGGCTGTAATGTCTAACTGTAATGTCTGTAATGTCTAACTGTAATGGCTGTAATGTCTAACTGTAATGGCTGTAATGTCTAACTGTAATGTCTGTAATGTCTAACTGCAATGTCTGTAATGTCTAACTGTAATGTCTAACTGTAATGTCTGTAATGTCTAACTGCAATGTCTGTAATGTCTAACTGTAATGGCTGTAATGTCTAACTGCAATGTCTGTAATGTCTAACTGTAATGGCTGTAATGTCTAACTGTAATGTCTGTAATGTCTAACTGCAATGTCTGTAATGTCTAACTGCAATGTCTGTAATGTCTAACTGTAATGGCTGTAATGTCTAACTGTAATGTCTGTAATGTCTAACTGTAATGGCTGTAATGTCTAACTGTAATGTCTGTAATGTCTAACTGTAATGTCTGTAATGTCTAACTGTAATGTCTGTAATGTCTAACTGTAATGCCTGTAATGTCTAACTGTAATGTCTGTAATGTCTAACTGTAATGTCTGTAATGTCTAACTGTAATGTCTGTAATGTCTAACTGCAATGTCTGTAATGTCTAACTGTAATGGCTGTAATGTCTAACTGTAATGGCTGTAATGTCTAACTGTAATGTCTGTAATGTCTAACTGTAATGTCTGTAATGTCTAACTGTAATGCTGTAATGTCTAACTGTAATGCTGTAATGTCTAACTGTATTGTCTGTAATGTCTAACTGTAATGCCTGTAATGTCTAACTGCAATGTCTGTAATGTCTAACTGTAATGTCTGTAATGTCTAACTGTAATGCCTGTAATGTCTAACTGTAATGTCTGTATGTCTAACTGTAATGTCTAACTGTAATGTCTGTAATGTCTAACTGCAATGTCTGTAATGTCTAACTGTAATGGCTGTAATGTCTAACTGCAATGTCTGTAATGTCTAACTGTAATGGCTGTAATGTCTAACTGTAATGTCTGTAATGTCTAACTGCAATGTCTGTAATGTCTAACTGTAATGTCTGTAATGTCTAACTGTAATGTCTGTAATGTCTAACTGTAATGTCTGTAATGTCTAACTGTAATGTCTGTAATGTCTAACTGTAATGTCTGTAATGTCTAACTGTAATGTCTGTAATGTCTAACTGTAATGTCTGTAATGTCTAACTGCAATGTCTGTAATGTCTAACTGTAATGTCTGTAATGTCTAACTGCAATGTCTGTAATGTCTAACTGTAATTGCTGTAATGTCTAACTGTAATGGCTGTAATGTCTAACTGTAATGCCTGTAATGTCTAACTGCAATGTCTGTAATGTCTAACTGTAATGGCTGTAATGTCTAACTGTAATGGCTGTAATGTCTAACTGTAATGTCTGTAATGTCTAACTGCAATGTCTGTAATGTCTAACTGTAATGTCTAACTGTAATGTCTGTAATGTCTAACTGCAATGTCTGTAATGTCTAACTGTAATGTCTAACTGCAATGTCTGTAATGTCTAACTGTAATGACTGTAATGTCTAACTGTAATGTCTGTAATGTCTAACTGCAATGTCTGTAATGTCTAACTGTAATGGCTGTAATGTCTAACTGCAATGTCTGTAATGTCTAACTGTAATGGCTGTAATGTCTAACTGTAATGTCTGTAATGTCTAACTGTAATGGCTGTAATGTCTATCTGTAATGTCTGTAATGTCTAACTGAATGTCTGTAATGTCTAACTGTAATGCTGTAATGTCTAACTGCAATGTCTGTAATGTCTAACTGAATGTCTGTAATGTCTAACTGTAATGGCTGTAATGTCTAACTGTAATGTCTGTAATGTCTAACTGTAATGTCTGTAATGTCTAACTGTAATGGCTGTAATGTCTAACTGTAATGTCTGTAATGTCTAACTGCAATGTCTGTAATGTCTAACTGCAATGTCTGTAATGTCTAACTGTAATGGCTGTAATGTCTAACTGTAATGTCTGTAATGTCTAACTGTAATGCCTGTAATGTCTAACTGTAATGTCTGTAATGTCTAACTGCAATGTCTGTAATGTCTAACTGTAATGCTGTAATGTCTAACTGTAATGGCTGTAATGTCTAACTGTAATGTCTGTAATGTCTAACTGTAATGTCTGTAATGTCTAACTGTAATGTCTGTAATGTCTAACTGTAATGTCTGTAATGTCTAACTGTAATGGCTGTAATGTCTAACTGTAATGCCTGTAATGTCTAACTGTAATGTCTGTAATGTCTAACTGTAATGTCTATGTTTAATGTCTAACTGTAATGTCTGTAATGTCTAACTGTAATGTCTGTAATGTCTAACTGCAATGTCTGTAATGTAATGTAATGTCTAACTGTAATGTCTAACTGTAATGTCTGTAATGTCTAACTGTAATGTCTGTAATGTCTAACTGTAATGTCTGTAATGTCTAACTGCAATGTCTGTAATGTCTAACTGTAATGTCTAACTGTAATGCCTGTAATGTCTAACTGCAATGTCTGTTATGTCTAACTGTAATGTCTATAATGTCTAACTGCAATGTCTGTTATGTCTAACTGTAATGTCTAACTGTAATGTCTAACTGCAATGTCTGTAATGTCTAACTGTAATGTCTAACTGTAATGTCTGTAATGTCTAACTGTAATGGCTGTAATGTCTAACTGTAATGTCTGTAATGTCTAACTGTAATGTCTGTAATGTCTAACTGTAATGTCTGTAATGCCTGTAATGTCTAACTGTAATGTCTGTAATGTCTAACTGCAATGTCTGTAATGTCTAACTGTAATGGCTGTAATGTCTAACTGTAATGCCTGTAATGTCTAACTGTAATGTCTGTAATGTCTAACTGTAATGTCTGTAATGTCTAACTGCAATGTCTGTAATGTCTAACTGTAATGGCTGTAATGTCTAACTGTAATGTCTGTAATGTCTAACTGTAATGTCTAACTGTAATGCCTGTAATGTCTAACTGTAATGTCTGTAATGTCTAACTGCAATGTCTGTAATGTCTAACTGTAATGGCTGTAATGTCTAACTGTAATGTCTGTAATGTCTAACTGTAATGCCTGTAATGTCTAACTGTAATGTCTGTAATGTCTAACTGTAATGCTGTAATGTCTAACTGTAATGTCTGTAATGTCTAACTGTAATGTCTGTAATGTCTAACTGCAATGTCTGTAATGTCTAACTGTAATGGCTGTAATGTCTAACTGTAATGTCTGTAATGTCTAACTGCAATGTCTGTAATGTCTAACTGTAATGTCTGTAATGTCTAACTGTAATGTCTGTAATGTCTAACTGTAATGTCTGTAATGTCTAACTGTAATGTCTAACTGTAATGCCTGTAATGTCTAACTGCAATGGCTGTAATGTCTAACTGTAATGTCTGTAATGTCTAACTGTAATGGCTGTAATGTCTAACTGTAATGTCTGTAATGTCTAACTGCAATGTCTGTAATGTCTAACTGTAATGCCTGTAATGTCTAACTGCAATGTCTGTAATGTCTAACTGTAATGGCTGTAATGTCTAACTGTAATGGCTGTAATGTCTAACTGTAATGTCTGTAATGTCTAACTGTAATGTCTGTAATGTCTAACTGTAATGTCTGTAATGTCTAACTGCAATGTCTGTAATGTCTAACTGTATTGGCTGTAATGTCTAACTGTAATGCCTGTAATGTCTAACTGTAATGGCTGTAATGTCTAACTGTAATGCCTGTAATGTCTAACTGTAATGTCTGTAATGTCTAACTGTAATGTCTGTAATGTCTAACTGCAATGTCTGTAATGTCTAACTGTAATGGCTGTAATGTCTAACTGTAATGTCTGTAATGTCTAACTGCAATGTCTGTAATGTCTAACTGTAATGCCTGTAATGTCTAACTGTAATGTCTGTAATGTCTAACTGCAATGTCTGTAATGTCTAACTGTAATGTCTGTAATGTCTAACTGTAATGGCTGTAATGTCTAACTGTAATGTCTGTAATGTCTAACTGCAATGTCTGTAATGTCTAACTGTAATGTCTGTAATGTCTAACTGTAATGTCTGTAATGTCTAACTGTAATGGCTGTAATGTCTAACTGTAATGTCTGTAATGTCTAACTGCAATGTCTGTAATGTCTAACTGTAATGTCTGTAATGTCTAACTGTAATGGCTGTAATGTCTAACTGTAATGCCTGTAATGTCTAACTGCAATGTCTGTAATGTCTAACTGTAATGTCTGTAATGTCTAACTGCAATGTCTGTAATGTCTAACTGTAATGTCTGTAATGTCTAACTGCAATGGCTGTAATGTCTAACTGTAATGGCTGTAATGTCTAACTGCAATGTCTGTAATGTCTAACTGCAATGTCTGTAATGTCTAACTGTAATGGCTGTAATGTCTAACTGTAATGGCTGTAATGTCTAACTGTAATGGCTGTAATGTCTAACTGTAATGGCTGTAATGTCTAACTGTAATGTCTGTAATGTCTAACTGTAATGTCTGTAATGTCTAACTGTAATGTCTGTAATGTCTAACTGTAATGTCTGTAATGTCTAACTGTAATGTCTGTAATGTCTAACTGTAATGGCTGTAATGTCTAACTGTAATGTCTGTAATGTCTAACTGCAATGTCTGTAATGTCTAACTGTAATGGCTGTAATGTCTAACTGTAATGCCTGTAATGTCTAACTGCAATGTCTGTAATGTCTAACTGTAATGGCTGTAATGTCTAACTGTAATGGCTGTAATGTCTAACTGTAATGCCTGTAATGTCTAACTGCAATGTCTGTTATGTCTAACTGTAATGTCTAACTGTAATGTCTGTAATGTCTAACTGCAATGTCTGTTATGTCTAACTGTAATGTCTGTAATGTCTAACTGCAATGCCTGTAATGTCTAACTGTAATGTCTGTAATGTCTAACTGTAATGGCTGTAATGTCTAACTGCAATGTCTGTAATGTCTAACTGTAATGGCTGTAATGTCTAACTGCAATGTCTGTAATGTCTAACTGTAATGGCTGTAATGTCTAACTGTAATGTCTGTGATGTCTAACTGCAATGTCTGTAATGCCTGTAATGTCTAACTGTAATGTCTGTAATGTCTAACTGTAATGTCTGTAATGTCTAACTGTAATGTCTGTAATGTCTAACTGCAATGTCTGTAATGTCTAACTGCAATGTCTGTAATGTCTAACTGTAATGGCTGTAATGTCTAACTGTAATGTCTGTAATGTCTAACTGCAATGTCTGTAATGCCTGTAATGTCTAACTGTAATGTCTGTAATGTCTAACTGCAATGTCTGTAATGTCTAACTGCAATGTCTGTAATGTCTAACTGTAATGTCTAACTGTAATGCCTGTAATGTCTAACTGCAATGTCTGTAATGTCTAACTGTAATGTCTGTAATGTCTAACTGTAATGGCTGTAATGTCTAACTGTAATGTCTGTAATGTCTAACTGCAATGTCTGTAATGTCTAACTGTAATGTCTGTAATGTCTAACTGCAATGTCTGTAATGTCTAACTGTAATGCCTGTAATGTCTAACTGTAATGGCTGTAATGTCTAACTGTAATGGCTGTAATGTCTAACTGTAATGTCTGTAATGCCTGTAATGTCTAACTGTAATGTCTGTAATGTCTAACTGCAATGTCTGTAATGTCTAACTGTAATGGCTGTAATGCCTGTAATGTCTAACTGTAATGTCTGTAATGTCTAACTGTAATGGCTGTAATGTCTAACTGTAATGCCTGTAATGTCTAACTGTAATGTCTGTAATGTCTAACTGTAATGGCTGTAATGTCTAACTGCAATGTCTGTAATGTCTAACTGTAATGGCTGTAATGCCTGTAATGTCTAACTGTAATGTCTGTGATGTCTAACTGCAATGTCTGTAATGTCTAACTGTAATGTCTGTAATGTCTAACTGTAATGTCTGTAATGTCTAACTGTAATGTCTGTAATGTCTAACTGTAATGTCTAACTGTAATGCCTGTAATGTCTAACTGCAATGTCTGTAATGTCTAACTGTAATGCCTGTAATGTCTAACTGCAATGTCTGTAATGTCTAACTGTAATGGCTGTATGCCTTTAATGTCTAACTGTAATGTCTGTGATGTCTAACTGCAATGTCTGTAATGCCTGTAATGTCTAACTGTAATGTCTGTAATGTCTAACTGTAATGTCTGTAATGTCTAACTGTAATGTCTGTAATGTCTAACTGTAATGTCTAACTGTAATGCCTGTAATGTCTAACTGCAATGGCTGTAATGTCTAACTGTAATGTCTGTAATGTCTAACTGCAATGTCTGTAATGTCTAACTGCAATGTCTGTAATGTCTAACTGTAATGGCTGTAATGTCTAACTGTAATGCCTGTAATGTCTAACTGCAATGTCTGTAATGTCTAACTGTAATGGCTGTAATGTCTAACTGTAATGTCTGTAATGTCTAACTGTAATGCTGTAATGTCTAACTGAATGTCTGTAATGTCTAACTGTAATGTCTGTAATGTCTAACTGCAATGTCTGTAATGTCTAACTGTAATGTCTGTAATGTCTAACTGTAATGCCTGTAATGTCTAACTGTAATGGCTGTAATGTCTAACTGTAATGTCTGTAATGTCTAACTGCAATGTCTGTAATGTCTAACTGCAATGTCTGTAATGTCTAACTGTAATGGATGCAATGTCTAACTGTAATGCCTGTAATGTCTAACTGTAATGGCTGTAATGTCTAACTGTAATGTCTGTAATGTCTAACTGTAATGTCTGTAATGTCTAACTGTAATGTCTGTAATGTCTAACTGCAATGTCTGTAATGTCTAACTGTAATGGCTGTAATGTCTAACTGTAATGCCTGTAATGTCTAACTGCAATGTCTGTAATGTCTAACTGTAATGGCTGTAATGTCTAACTGTAATGGCTGTAATGTCTAACTGTAATGCCTGTAATGTCTAACTGCAATGTCTGTAATGTCTAACTGTAATGTCTAACTGTAATGCCTGTAATGTCTAACTGCAATGTCTGTAATGTCTAACTGTAATGTCTGTAATGTCTAACTGTAATGTCTAACTGTAATGTCTGTAATGTCTAACTGTAATGGCTGTAATGTCTAACTGCAATGTCTGTAATGTCTAACTGTAATGGCTGTAATGTCTAACTGCAATGTCTGTAATGTCTAACTGTAATGGCTGTAATGTCTAACTGTAATGTCTGTAATGTCTAACTGCAATGTCTGTAATGTCTGTAATGTCTAACTGTAATGTCTGTAATGTCTAACTGCAATGTCTGTAATGTCTAACTGTAATGGCTGTAATGCCTGTAATGTCTAACTGTAATGGCTGTAATGTCTAACTGTAATGTCTGTAATGTCTAACTGTAATGTCTGTAATGTCTAACTGCAATGTCTGTAATGTCTAACTGTAATGGCTGTAATGCCTGTAATGTCTAACTGTAATGTCTGTAATGTCTAACTGTAATGGCTGTAATGTCTAACTGTAATGCCTGTAATGTCTAACTGTAATGTCTGTAATGTCTAACTGTAATGTCTGTAATGTCTAACTGCAATGTCTGTAATGTCTAACTGTAATGGCTGTAATGTCTAACTGTAATGTCTGTAATGTCTAACTGTAATGTCTGTAATGCCTGTAATGTCTAACTGTAATGTCTGTAATGTCTAACTGCAATGTCTGTAATGTCTAACTGTAATGTCTAACTGTAATGCCTGTAATGTCTAACTGCAATGGCTGTAATGTCTAACTGTAATGTCTGTAATGTCTAACTGCAATGTCTGTAATGTCTAACTGTAATGTCTGTAATGTCTAACTGCAATGTCTGTAATGTCTAACTGTAATGGCTGTAATGTCTAACTGTAATGTCTGTAATGTCTAACTGCAATGTCTGTAATGTCTAACTGTAATGGCTGTAATGTCTAACTGTAATGTCTGTAATGTCTAACTGTAATGTCTGTAATGTCTAACTGTAATGTCTAACTGTAATGTCTGTAATGTCTAACTGCAATGTCTGTAATGTCTAACTGTAATGTCTAACTGTAATGCCTGTAATGTCTAACTGCAATGGCTGTAATGTCTAACTGTAATGTCTAGCTGTAATGTCTAACTGTAATGTCTGTAATGTCTAACTGTAATGTCTGTAATGTCTAACTGTAATGTCTAACTGTAATGTCTGTAATGTCTAACTGCAATGTCTGTAATGTCTAACTGTAATGTCTGTAATGTCTAACTGCAATGTCTGTAATGTCTAACTGTAATGGCTGTAATGTCTAACTGTAATGTCTGTAATGTCTAACTGTAATGGCTGTAATGTCTAACTGTAATGTCTGTAATGTCTAACTGTAATGTCTAACTGTAATGCCTGTAATGTCTAACTGCAATGTCTGTAATGTCTAACTGTAATGTCTAACTGTAATGCCTGTAATGTCTAACTGCAATGTCTGTAATGTCTAACTGTAATGTCTGTAATGTCTAACTGTAATGTCTAACTGTAATGTCTGTAATGTCTAACTGTAATGTCTGTAATGTCTAACTGTAATGTCTGTAATGTCTAACTGCAATGTCTGTAATGTCTAACTGTAATGGCTGTAATGTCTAACTGTAATGCCTGTAATGTCTAACTGTAATGTCTGTAATGTCTAACTGTAATGTCTGTAATGTCTAACTGCAATGTCTGTAATGTCTAACTGTAATGGCTGTAATGCCTGTAATGTCTAACTGTAATGTCTGTGATGTCTAACTGCAATGTCTGTAATGTCTGTAATGTCTAACTGTAATGTCTGTAATGTCTAACTGCAATGTCTGTAATGTCTAACTGTAATGTCTGTAATGTCTAACTGTAATGCCTGTAATGTCTAACTGTAATGTCTGTAATGTCTAACTGTAATGTCTGTAATGTCTAACTGTAATGTCTGTAATGTCTAACTGCAATGTCTGTAATGTCTAACTGTAATGTCTGTAATGTCTAACTGTAATGTCTGTAATGTCTAACTGTAATGTCTAACTGTAATGCCTGTAATGTCTAACTGTAATGTCTGTAATGTCTAACTGTAATGTCTAACTGTAATGTCTGTAATGTCTAACTGCAATGTCTGTAATGTCTAACTGTAATGTCTGTAATGTCTAACTGCAATGTCTGTAATGTCTAACTGTAATGTCTGTAATGTCTAACTGTAATGTCTAACTGCAATGTCTGTAATGTCTAACTTCAGAAAAGGCTAACTTTCTAGAGACCATATTTCATATAAATATTTTTACATTACACACTTTGTTACTTCACGCTATTAAACAAGCTCCAATTAAAGATGAGAACTTTTGCCCTTTAAGCTCTATGCTCATAGCTAAGCTTTGAATTCCATGAGTAAAAACAGCCATTTATCTGATCAAACCTACACATTACACATACATTAGAGTACATTACATACCTTCAATATCCAATTGGTATGTGAGACTGTTGGTCCTTGCCTCAGGGTCTATGGTGTCAGGTGTATGACAAAATGTATGTATTCCTTCTCCAGTTTACGCAAACAAATTATCTGGTTGTTTATCTTTCTTAATCAATTCATTTTTCCAAGAAATACTTAGAATGTCACATGTTCCACAGATATTACTTCAGAAAAAAAACATTTCTTAATTATCCATTGTCAGACTCATTTTGAGGTCTGACTGTGGTCAATTGGGTCAATTGACCCTTCGCTAAGCCACGCCTGAAAACCGCCACAGGCCAGTCGTGGCTTAGCAACTGTAACTAGGCGCAGGAGGTCTGTCAAGCTTTCGAGTGAGGGAAACACGCCGAAGCGCTGTGTGTATGCATTGTGCAAATCCGATACCTGGTATCCTAAAAGTTTGGACGGGGTGGTGGAATTTGTTCCCTTCCCGAAACCTAAAACCCAAGGGGAGAAATGCCGGACGTGGATCAAGCAGTGTGGGAGGCCCCATTCACAACAACTAAATGTCGACAAGATTAACAAAAACACCTAGCTAGCTACGTTTGCTCCAAGGCAAGAACACACTAATGTTAGCTAGCTAGCTAACTCAGCACAGCATTGCTTGGAAATAATGATGGTTCTTTGTTCATAATGCATATATTTGAACGTAAAATAAAGGACAATTCCGGCTCATTATACTACTGTTGAAGTGTGGTGATATTTGAGCCTTTTTAGTGGTATAAATAGCGATTTGTTTTTACTTTCCCTGTGCACCGAATACTAGCGTTGTAAGCTAATCAGCGGTCCGTGCTAGCTTCAAGCTACAAACACATTCGATTAGCATGAAAACATGTCCCAGAGAGCGATCGAGTGGGTACACATCTGTTATAAATATTCGTTTTGCGCCTTGTCCTTAAGATGATTAAAGGCAAGACGGAGGCTCACTGACATACTTTTAAAATATATTTCAGCATTTTGTTAATCGCTAAAAAAATAAGCAGGAGAATGTTATCATTGCAAAGTGTTCAGGCTAATGTATTGTGTTTATTCCACAAGACTTATGGATAAGCTGTTTGATTTATAATTTTTAGATTATTTTCAAATTTCACTTACCCTGCTGTGCATAAACATAGCTGTTCCTCAATTTGTGTGTTTCCCATCTGAATGGTCAGCGTATGAGGTGGCTCACATTATGGCATGACCTATAGGCTTTAGCTTCAATTTTGATGAAATTATTCTCTAATCGGTTGCATATTATGTCGTGGATATATCCCTCGAATGCATACTGCAGTCCCTTTTGTCTTGCTCTCTCAGATATTTCACCTGTTCGCCAAAAATGACTAATTATCTCCTTGGGAATGTCTGACACTGGTGCATACATACTGTAATAGATGTGCCAGGCACGAAAGCTTGTCAGGCGTAGCAACAGTAACTAAAGAGGGCGGGGCTTAGCGAAGGTTCAATTAGTTGGTGCCAAGATGACAGCAGCCTTCCAAATACACACTCAAATCCAAGTTATCTCAGCCTCGGCCGGAAAAATTAAAGGTTAGGAAGTAAATCAAGGTTTCTTTTGGTAGCATGGCTGCAGGCTGTGACACCTGAACACTTTTTAAGAGCCGTAGTTTGGAAGCTGCCTTTGGACTGACTCCCTGGGTGAGCAATACATGCTGCTTTCTGTCATGTATTCCACACTCTTTGGCAGACAAATAGTTGGCGCAGCTCAAAAGTCAGTAAGAACTCGGCTAGTTCACATTGATTTGGCCCCTGTTGTTCCCTACACCTGTCCCCTTTGTAGTTGAAATAAGCTGGTCTACACTGGCTGCATTCAGTGTATCTAACAGTGCATCATACTTGCTACTGTATTGTATTGTCGGAAATTTAACCCAAGTTTCCTATTAAACATGCATTTTTTCTATTGTGGGGAGAATTATGTAGAACATTACAGTGACAACCAAATGTACTAGTAGCGCAGAAAACCGTGACTGTGCAGCACCTAAGTGTAAATGTGCTTAAAGAAAATGTTTGACATCTTGGGTAACATTTTTATTTGCTTTCTTGCCACGTGTTAGATGCTGAGATTGATACCACTCTAATACCTGCACACTAAATATGAGGCTACTGCCAGCACTTTTTATTGCTCTGTCCATGGATAATCAAATCCACCTACAATTACCTCCAAAACTCACTAATTAACATGATCTTGTTTGTTTAAGTTGTACAAAACTAGGGTGAAAAGATGAAATGCAGTGGTTTTACGGGAGTTATGTGCCAGAATATTTCCTAAGCTAACCAGCTGCTGGCCTTATATTTAACGATAAGTATAAGAGTGGCATCAATCTTCTCATCTAACTCTCGGCAAGAGAGAAAATAAGCAAATCTCCCAAAATATGTCCTTCATAGCCAAGATGACCAATAACATTTTGACCTTGTTATATCGTTTTCCATATTACAGCCAGGGTTGGGTAGCAACGGATTACATGTTATCTGGATTACGTAATCAGATTACAAAAATCAAGTAACTATAATCAGCCCAGATTACAATAAAAAATGTGTAATCAGATTGCAGTTACATCGTTGAGGATTACCTGATTACATTTTATCATGCAAACAATGCAACTTTTTTATGATAGCCTCACTGTTGTAATTTGACAAGCATGTCATTCGTTTGTCCATTAGATGTCACTATTATCCAATTGCCTGTGTAGTTTCTTGACAAGAAAAAGGTTCAAATCAAAACTCACGATGGAGGAGCCGTCGACGTCAAAAGACAGACCTGTTTCAGTTGGGAAAAATTTACTAGTTGGCAATATCGCCACAACTTCAATTTAAAGACAGTGGAAAATAATAATGTGTATGTTGGGTGCAAGTCGTGAAAACCAAAAGTGCAAGTATTGTCAACGGCGCTAACATCTACTTCAAATCTGAAGAAACACTTGGAGGTAAGTTGAACATTAACTTTAATATTACAGGAACATGCTCGGCATCGTTCAAACATTGCTAGCTATAATAACGTTTTTTAGTTAGTTTACACAGGAATGCTTTAATGAGAGCAAAACGATTTCTTAGATGTAATTAAATAATAAAAATAAAAATAAAATGAGAATTCATTGATCAATTCTGTGGCAGTGTCTTTTACTTAAAGTGCTCATATTATGCTTATTTTCAGGTTCAGTTTGTGAACAGTGTTTTCTGTTGGAGATGGTAAGTACCTTTGGGGTGGACTTTGGGCTTTTTCACTTTGTAAACCTATAACATGCACAAAAAAATATATATATATATAACACAATAAAGGAAAGCCAAAAAGCACAATATGAGCACTTTAAGGTGCATATTAATTGAAGTGATCTAAGAGTAATCCTAAAGTAATCAGATTACGTTACATGTTTTGGGTAATCCAACTGATTACGTTACTGATTACAAAAATTGCCATGTAATTTGTAGTCCGTAATGGATTACACTTCAAAGTAATCTGACCCAACCCTGATTACAGCATACACCAAGTTCACAATAAGTAAAAAAAAAAAAAAAACACTTCCAGTTTTTTACTGCATCCACATCATTTTCACTTCTTGGAATAGCACATTCTAGTGCTTTCAGTGCCTGAAATGGGCCAGTACTCACCAGTACTCAGTACTGGCACTTATGACTTTTGTCCACATGAGTACCCTTTCTTCTAATTGTTATTAACAGTATAAATAATAGGCTTTTATTTATACCAAAATAGGCTATATATCATGACGTATTGGGAAAAACCAAGGATTATCTATGTTCTATCTTAAAGGAACACGCCGACTTATTGGGACTTTAGCTTATTCACCGTAACCCCCAGAGTTAGATAAGTCCATACACACCCTTCTCGTGTCCGTGCGTGTTGTAACTCTGTCTGATGGTTCCACCGGTAGCATAGCCTTGTTTTTTGTACACGCTGTGACTCTACAAATCACAACATGTAAATAGGAACATGTTGGCGTTATTTTGTCACTTATTCGGAGCAGTAGGCTAGTTGGAACCAGTTACCTGCAGGTTCTGTGCTAGGCTAAGCTACCGGTGGAACCGTCAGACAGCCTTACAACACGCACGGACACGAGAAGGGTGTGTATGGACTTATCTAACTCTGGGGGTTAGGGTGAATAAGCTAAAGTCCCAATAAGTCGGCGTGTTCCTTTAATACTAGCACAGACTGATATGAGTTTGTAGCAAGGTGCTGCTGGAAAGGAGCTAGTGTGACTAGAGAAACTATCTTCGGTAAATAAAGGCTAATAGAGGTCAGATCCCCAAATCCCATTTCAGAATCCTCTCATCTACTCGTAAAGAAAGCTCAAATATTGGACATGATTACACTGTAGCCCACTAATCAAGCCATTCTGCTTCATCTCTAATCTTATAAAGCATTGTTGGCTCCTGATTATTATTGAGCCAGACTCATTGTGTCCAGCCACCGAGCAATTGAAAGTCATGCTTAGTATGGTCCATAGGGGAGCTGTAAAACACAACTAAATGATGAGGAGGAGGATTGCCAGCAAATGAGCCTTGATCATTTGAAAGGGAAAAGATGAACGCCACTGCCACACTACACTGTTTCTCTCTCACACCAGCTAAAATATGCAAGATAATACATTATTTCCTGCTTGTACATACACCCAGTCATGTCCTGACACATGAAACCGCACACATGGATTCAGAATCACAGAAACACGCATGTTCCCACTCCTGCTGCTTGACTGTTTTCTGTCCACTCAAGGTTTTTATAGCGCTAATGGCCGCACAAGTGCATCACAGCATCTGTCGCTGTGGTGTCCTGGCGTTAGGCACGTCGTCAATCACAACCAAAGTCGATTGCTAAGTGCTTAAGGGCTCTGGGGGAGATTGTTATGTGCACAAACACTTACACACATACTCTAGATACCTTGGCTGTGTCTATCCACTGAAAACAAACACGCACATTTTTAGCAGATTCATACATTCAAACTGGCACGGCCTGATGCTCCAACATGCAAAGACACACTCAAACACACACACACAAAGACTCCGCTTCTGCCCTTTCTTGCTGTTGTGTATTTCATTACAAGAAATCATAAAGGAGAAGTTGCAAGTGAACAAGTGAAACAAGTCATAGGGGAGAGTTCAACTTTACAGTTGCCACTATGACCATGAGAACATGTTGTGGGATTGCAACATGCACAGGCATTTTTGAAAGTTCCCCTAAAGAAGCTCAAATCCAACACATTGTGTGTATTTCATGGTACACGTCTAGCACTCAGCTTCAAATTGTGAGCCAACACACACAATTTTCATTAATGCTGAAACTTGTTTACACACACTTGACAAAATAAATATATCGCCTTGAACTTTGTCTGCTAATCCACAAACAAAAAAAACACACAAAAATATTAAATAGAAACATGCATACAGGTGCAAAATATCTTATTTACATGCACAAGTGCGTGTGCATCTGTGCTCTTTCTCTCTGTGTCTCTCACACACACACACACACACACACACACACACACACTCACGCAGTTCAATATAACCTGGGGTGTTGCAAGGAAAATGGTCCTAACGTGCAATTCATCACTTCTGTTTCCTGTTTCTTCTCCCCTCAAGCAATACCGACCTTTCCCTATGATTCATATGACTACACACAATCAAACACACACATATAAGCATACAGACGCACACATCCTGCATTTTTATATGCATGTCTTATGTTATGCAATTTGGGGCTTTATGCTTTTGTAAAACTGAGATGTATCCCTCTTTGCAGATATTTTGAGTTGATGGAAACGTCCAACAGCCTCCAGCAGGGACTAGACCCACAAGGATATAGTAGAAATATATAATGGGCTTTAAGGAGCAGAAGTGGGATGACAAATACGTTGGGTTATTGGCAAATGTATTCCAATTCCTTTCCTTGTAATGATGGCCATCTATCACAGCCTTTATTCTATAATTTTTATGCAGATTTGTATTATTATGCTAATGTTAGAGTTACTTATCCCACTGCTGTTCTGCTGACTGGGACTTGCTGGAGCCAGCAGTCAGTGGAAGTTCTCATTAGCGTTCCATGGTTTGCTAATGTAATTGTGCTGCTCCCTCAACAGTGTTTAACAGCACTATTCTAACTTTGAGAAGAAAAGTGCTATCAGGGTAGAGCAAAAGTTGTACACGGTATGAGACTGAAGTCTGATCACTAATGAATTGCACACCATTGCGTGTCTCCAAACACCTTACGTGATGGAGAGCTGTTTATCTACACACAAAACCAAATGGGAAATCACAGTCACGCCAAAATGTTATAGTTGCCTCTTGGTTTTTAACGCATTCTTGTTTCTGTTCAGGCTCTTAAGATTTTTTTTACCAGCTGACTGAGTCCAACAGCTTGTTTCTATCAAAACACATCAATTAAACAGGAGCAATGACGCTATCAGCTAGCAAGTTCGACATGAACTAGTTCAGTCAGCAACCCAGATACACAATGGGGGGAGGCGGAATTGAAACTACGAGAAAGGGAAGTAGAGAGAGAGAGAGAGAGAGAGAGCACGGGGCAGAAATGAGAGAAGGGGGAGAAGATAAAATAGAAAAGGCATTGATGGAGAAAAAGTGATGGAGGCAGAGAAATGGAAGAGACACAATGAATGAATAAAAAGGAGAAATGCTGACAGTCTGTGAGTAGGTGAAATGAGAAAGATGGGAGGAGAGGATTAAGGCAATGAGAAAGACGGATCTACTAATGCAGATACCATGTATTCTCATCTGTGCAGAAAATGTGTCTTGTTTTCTATCATGTTGCGCCTATCCATCCAATTTCCTGCCTCTCATCACTGTCAAAGTAAAACAAATAAAATCTGTAAGGAGGATGGATTACCTACTCTTCTTGTGAAGGATAGAAGAGGAAAACAGAGACTTGGCGCAAAGCTAAGAGTTTCACCTTAGTATAACTTTGTTATACTTTTATATGTGTGTCATTGCATCGACAACAATTTAACTGCCTGTTTTAAATTTTGACACTAAAACAAATCATTTTGTCTTTTACAATTCAATTTGCACCTGATTATGTAATATAATAAGGATAGTGATAAAAGATGTCAGTATTACAGTAAGAGCGTTGATAATGGCTTTACTGTATCAATCAATCAATCAATCTTTATTTGTATAGCACTTTTCATACAAGTCATGTAACACAAAGACAATGTCACCGCCAGCACACACACACACACACACACACACACACACACACACACACACACACTAAGTGCATCACCAAGTGCAATAAGAGCATGAGGTGAGGACACGCTATCATGAACCAGCATAAAACTCCATACAAAATGGCACCATACTGTATGACGGCTCTGATAATTAAGTGAAGCATGGAAATATGTTTGGCTGCAGGCAGAGCTTAACAGTGGTACACATATACTGATTAGCCAGCAAAAGCTAAATTAACTGCAGACAATTAAAGCAGCATTGTGATAATGACTATATTGTGATTATAGTGATTATATAGACTTAATGATCTATTATTAAGTTGCATCAAACTGTGAACAATTAAAAAAATTAAACGTGCACATCTAAATTTCTGGATGCATTGAAATGAAGGCGAAGGGTCTGAGGAACAGGACATCACACCCATACCATGAGCTTTTTTCCACAGCCTGAGCCAGTCAAAGACTACAGTACAACTATCAATGAACTATCATTAGACAGAATAATGACAGGCATGTACCAGTGTGCACCTCAAAGTTCACATATGGAGTACATGTGTTTCAGACCAACATTTAAAGAGTTATCTACATCAGCTCTCGGAGCACACACATACCACTCCAACCACATGAAAACAGCCCAACCCTAATTGATGATATTAAAGGGTTGAAAGAAGGGCGGGACGAGAGTTTGTGTGTGGCTTGTAAGTTGACAAGATAGAGATGTTTGAAGTTTATTTTATATTTTATTTTTTATATATTTTATATTTTTTGCCAATACTTTCTTTGTGCTCAAGTATGTTCATATTGTCTTAGTACATTATTTTTAAATATTTATTTTAACTTACTGAGTGTCACACGTTTTTAATTCGTCCTGACAGCTGTTCCATAGATGTACTCCTTTAACTGAAATACAATAGCATTTTGCATTGGTCCTCACTAAGTATTTTTTGAATATACAAGTTCCCCTTGAGTCATGTTGGCATCCTCTTATTGTAAACAACTTTTGGATACTTTCTGGTAATTAATGTTTTTTTGTTTTGTACATGATTTGTAATGTTTTTAGTTCAACTAATTCTTTGAATTTTAGAGCCTTTACTTCAGTGAAAAAAAGAGTTGGTTGGTTCCCTGTAGGTGGTTTTCTTTACAGTTCGTATGGCTGTTCAACACGCTCAAAAAGTTATTAGTAGTATGATTGTTTTGACCACGGATAAAAGCAGCAGGATTCGGCCGGGTTCGGTAGGATTCAGCCGGGTTCAGTAGGGTTCAGCCGGGTATAGTGTACCATAATAGTGCTTTTTCTACCACAAGGCATCATTTTGTGATTAATTACATGCCACTTTGCAACACGGTAATACAGCAGAAATCTCATTTATTGATACATATCAGTATCGATCCAGCTTAACGTTACTACAATGTGCTGGTTGAGAAGTAGGTTAGGTTTACAGTTCGTATGGCTGTTCATCACGCTCAAAAAGTTATTAGCAGTATGATTGTTTTGACCACGGATAAAAGCAGCAGGGTTCGGCCCGGGTTCGGGATCGTGTTCGGTCGGATTCGGTCGGGTTCGGGATAGGGTTCGGCCGGGTTCGGTATCGGTTTCGGTCGTGTTCGGCCAGGTTCGGCCGGGGTCGGGTTTGGGATCAGTCGGGTTCTGTTGGGTTCGGCCAGGGTCGGGTTCAGGATCGGGTTCGGTAGTGTTCAGCCGGGTTCGGTAGGATTCAGCCGGGTATAGCGTCCAGCCATTAGCCAAATAATGCAGGCCTACTCTAAACACAGACAGTTCAGCGCTCAAGAGTCTGTGGCACGGACATGCAGCTTGCCACTGAAAAAGTGTGCGTGCAATGTGATGTTTATACAGACTGATGATGACGCACTGAAGATGAGTCTCCCCATGAGCAGGTTAAAGGACATGGCACGAGACGCAGAGGAAGTGTGGATGTCAGGATTACCAGAGAAATATGCACAGAGACCTGAAACACCTGAGTTTGAAGGCATGTGTTTGGCTGAGTTTGCTTCAGAGTACAGGACTCTGTATGGACAGCAGGGTTTCCCGCAGCACTTTGCAGCTCGGGCAGCCCGCCTAAGCTGGGGAACCCCACCGCCTTAACTAGGTCGTCACACGGCCGAAATGAGAGAAAGAAAAAGAGACGTGGTCCGTCGCTGTCTGGAGGATAACTAGCCAGTTGATATCGCAGGTGTGTCCGTGAGAACAATCGCCAATTCACCGTCGCGTGTGCATCGGCGTTTGTCAACAAATGTGTGGCAGCTGGGGCATGCCCGGGCAGAGACGGGGTGAGTGGACTTACCGGAGTGTTGACATACGGTGAGCAGAGAACATTTATATATGTTTCTCTGTCCTGTTCTTCACATCAGTGAGGCTTTCTTCTCTTGTTTCAACGAAGTGAATACATGACGAAGTGACTGGAACTATCATCACCTCTCGCGCGTGGATTCTCAACGTCCCGGCTGTTGCCCGGTCTTTGAGACACAGTTGTTGTCCGTTTGTTTTTAATCACTACACGCGGTTCACAACACACGGTTAGTTAGCGTAGTTACACACAGTGAAATGACGTGTCCTGTTTTTATTTCACGCATACTTTCATTTATTTCATTCACACGCATGTGAAGCTATGGGCTGAGCTCTGTTATCTCAGCGCAGTTTGTTTTGGAGAAGAGTTGTCGGGCAAGGTGGAAGAGTGCGTGTCACGGAGGATAATGGGAGCAATGCCAGTAAAAGTGTTATAGCACTTTTTTTGAAAATAGTTTAATGAGCTTAAAATTGTCCATTGCAGCTGTTATTTTGAAAAGCTGGTTATTTATTAATTATTTATTATTATTTAAATGTAATATTTAGTGTAGTGTGTAGTACAGAGTCTGTGTACTGCACTACAGAGATGTATTAATTATATATTAAAATTTGATGAAATATGATGTCAAAGACATTGTTAAGATCATGAAGAAACGCTATGAAGGACATGGCAAACAAATGGAGAAGGCAATGGAAAAGATTCAAGTACAAGGACCAATAATTAATGCATGGAGCTCTTTTGCACCGACAGCGGCGAAGGCCCTATTGAAACTGAAGAAATTCTTCTTTCTTCCGGCAAATGAATCACCTTGTTGAGGGGCTTAACATATTCAACAGCTCACCAAAATTGGCGGTCGCATCAAGTCTGGTAAAAATGTACGTATTTTAAGGGTTTTGGGAATAGACGCACAAAAATGGCTCGCTAGCGCCCCCTACAAAGTTAAAAAAAATTCAGCCCCTGCAGTAAGTTTAATGTAGACTAACGAAACTTGGTACACATATGTATCATGTCAAGATGTACAAAAATGCTCATTGGAGCCATACCCTAAACCCAACAGGAAGTCCGCCATTTTGAAGTGAAAGTTTGAAATTAGTGCGATTTTGGCAAAACTTTTCATCCAACAGTGTGGGCGTGGTGTGGCGGCTATTTTGAGAAATTATCGATGAACGAAGAAGTTGTTGTAACTTCAGTGTACATTGTTCAATTTGGCCGAAATTTCTCACAATTGACAAGGGTCCAGGCCTGAGGACATATACAGGCCAAAATTGACTTTTGGTCATAGCACCCCCCGCTGGCAACAGGAAATCAGCCTTATATGAAAAACATCCAATTTACATGAAACTTATAATGTGTGGTCTATTGAGCCGCCCCCTATAGGGGTATGCCCACTTACACAGGCCACGCCCCCTTTGATAACATTTGATCCGTTTAAGGTAGAGTCTTGTGTGAGGTGTCATTGAACTCAGCAGAGAGTTCCTTCTTCATTGGTGATGGTTTGACCTGCCCCCTATGCTTAAGCCACGCCCCATTTCATAACATTTGAACCGTTTAAGGTAGACCCTTGTGTGAGGTATCATTGAACTCAGCAGAGAGTTCCTTCTTCATTGCTGATGGTTTGGTCCACCCCTTATGCTTACACCATGCCCCCTTTCATAACTGGTGACCCATTTAAGGTAGAGTCTCGTGTGAGATATAATTGAACTCAGCAGAGTTTCTTTTTAATTGGTGATGGTTTGACCCGTCCGCTATACTTTGGCCAAGCCCCCTTTCACAGCTAATGAACTGTATGACGTAGAGTCTTGTGTGAGGTATCATTGAACTCAGCAGGGAGTTCCCTTTTTGCTGGTGATGATTTGCAGTGTCTGAGTGCTGCGCAAATGCACGGTCGCAAGGAGGGGCGTCCAGTAACCTAGACGCGCGCAGAGGCGCGAGGGCCCGTCCAACGCTGCTTGCAGCTTTAATATTGCAATTGTTTTTGAAATCTTGTTCTTAATATAAGTTACACGGGGCTTCCAGTTTAATTTATTGTCTATAATCACAATCTTTCTATTTCAACTGCATTAATTATTAGTTTACTTAATAGATTTGATAAACGATAAAAAATATAATACATTTTGTTTTACTTATATTTAGTGTTAATTTGTTCGAATCAAACCATGTTTTTAGCAATACCAATTAATTTCCCACTGTATCCAAACGTTGTCTCAAATTCTCACCAGGACAAAATGAATTTGTATCATCCACAAATAAAATCAGTTTTAGTTAATTTAGTCATTAATGTTTAACAGAAAAAGTAATGGACCCAACACTGATCCTTGGGGAACCCCAGATGTAATCTGCAGAAATTGTGATTTGCAATGATCTATTTGATGACTTTTCTCCAAATAACTACTTAACCAAGAGTGAGCTACCCCTCTAATTCCATATATTTTCAGTTCCTCTAATAGGATGTCATGGTCAACAGTATCAAATGCTTTTTAAGATCTACAAATACCCAGACTGTGTATTCTTTATTTTCTATTGCAATAGATATTTCCTCTACAAATTATATTAATGCATGTGAGGTTGTTCTATTAGTTCTAAACCCATATTGATTATTGCTTAGTATCTTGTGTTTTGTAACAAAGTCATTTAATCTTCATATAATATATATATATATATATATATATATATAAAATTTGAGAGTGCATTTCTATCTCCAGTTTTATATATAGGTATAACTTTTGAGATTTTCATTTTTTTAGGAAATACACATTTTTGAAGGGAAAAGTTGCATATATGTACCAGGGGTTTCCCAACACACTCAATATCTTTTACCAAAGACATATCCATGTCATTCCAGTCAGTTGACTTCTTACTTTTAAATGATTTAACAATATAATTTTTTTTTCTTCATTTGTTCCTCTTATAAACATAGATTGCTTATTTACGTTACTACATTTTCTTTCCGTACTACTTTTACTACCAGTCCTTACAAGCCCCCTGGCTAAATTGGGACCAACATTGACATTAAATGTGTTAGCAACTTGTTCCTTATCACTTATAGTTACATTCTTTGTCACACAGAAGAGGAATGTGTGTGTGTGTGTGTGTGTGTGTGTGTGTGTGTGTGTGTGTGTGTGTGTGTGTGTGTGTATCCACTAAAGTCAAGGCAGGGGTTAATTACAGTTTTTAACCTGTTTGTTTTTTAACCTTTAGCAAAGCGAGGACTGGGAAGGTAGAAGAGTTATTTTGTCTAGTTCCAGCTTTATAATGTTTCCTTAGTCTATTTCTGTAACTTACTCACTTACTCACTTTGTTGTGGAGAGATAGAAGATTAATACCACGATGACGACTGTACGCTAAACATGAAGCTACAGCCAGAAGACAGCTATCTTAGCTTAGCTTATCTTTCCTTAAAGGTTGAGATGGGAAAACAGCTAGCCTGGCTCTGTCCAAAGGTAACAAAATCATCTTACCAGCACCTCTAAAGCTCACTTATTAACAAGTTATATCTCATTTGTATAATACATACAAACATCTAAGTGTAAAAATGCCAAATTGTGGTTTTACATGTGGTTATTTGCAAAACAATTTCTTTGCCAAGAGCATTGGCTTCCCTGTAATTGCTCATTTTTACACTAAACAGACGTGATATAATGTTTTCATTACAGAGCGTTAGAGGTGGACCTACCTTTGGACAGAGCCAGGCAAGCTGTTTCCACGTTAACAGTCTTTATGCTAAGCTAAGTTAGCTGCTGCTAACGGTCACTTCGTATTTAGCATACAGACATGAGAGTGATTTTGGCAAGAAAGTGCATCCTCAAAAAATGTCAAACTATTCCTTTAACGATTAGGAATATTCAATGGAAAAGAGCTTCTTGAAACTGGATTTGCACTGGGGGAAAGGACAGTTTTCTCAACCCAATGACAGATTTTTCACTTGTCATAAGAAGAGAAAGATTTCAACACCAGTCCTATTTCAAATGTCTTGTTGAGCTGAGCATTTTTGTATTTTTGATCTACTGGAGAGAAAGTCAGCAACCCATTTTTAGTCCCAAAACTTTAGTTTAAGGAGAGCTGGGTTGAAAGACCGGCAGGCTGCACAAGGGTGGGGTGGATCGAATTAGAAAGCTGCCATATGTCGGCCTTGTGATCACAGAGTGTCTTGGTTATACAGCGAGGGAGCGGTCCGAGGATAATGAGCATGTACTGAGAGCAATGACGAAAGCGCACAAGTTAAATGAGTGGGCTGCTGGAGGAGCGGATTCACTCTGATGTAGGTTAAGTTTGCTCTTTCCATGTTCCTGTCTCTTACACCTCTGATTTCTGTCTCTCAAACTCTTCTTTATTATATAGCAGTCTTCCAAAAGAATTACATCTACTCTCACCTTTTCTGCTCTTCTATTACCTTAACTCTCCCTGTGCACTCTCAGACACCTCTCTCATCTTTTGGTCGGCCTTAACTTTTGATCTGTTGCTTTTCCAGTTACTTTGTCTGCATCTCTTCCTCTCTTTTTTGTCTGGTACACGCTGTCTGTACTTGTCATTTTTTCACACCATCTTTCTTTTCTTTTCTCTAAGCTCTCCTTCAAATAATTCAAAACCTGCTCTTCATCTTCCTCAGGTCCCACATGGACTGAACTAGGGTCTGCAGAGAGGGGGAAATCTTTGAAACGACAGTGAGTGAAGCTGCTGCGGTGGCAGCAGACAGACAGGCAGTGTCCTGGCATTAAATTGGAAGGAACGTTTTGGGAGCCACTTGGAAACGCTGCTACATTTGCTCTCAAACAGCCCCCCCACACACACACACACACACAAACCACAAACTGAGTGGTGGTTTAGAGACAGTGTGGGAGTGCATACGCCTCCGTTTCCCAAAATAACTGCCAGATGAGGGGCAGGGAGGCAGGGCGAGGTTGGTACAGGAAGATATAAAAAGATGCTAATTGTATGGCTCCTTCAGACTTAAACACAAACGCACACACTCTCAGTCTGTGTGTCTGTGTATGTATGTGAAAATGATCCTGCTTTTTCGAAAAACTGTATGAGATCACACACACACACACACACACACACACACACACACGTGGATGGTAGTTTATGGCTCTTAAATGCTACAGACATAGTGAATACATGGCTTTACTCACACACACAGATTCAAATTCTATGGTTCTCAAATGACACGCAGATCCAACTAAAACGAGAACTCCCATGTATTATTTCTATAATCCCTCCAAAAATAGAGTTCTAAAGAGGCGAGTCTCAACAGTCATTTTCTAGAGCTGCTCCATCCTTACACCAAAAGCTGACTGTGCGGACTTGGCCTGTTTGTCTGAGCTTAGAAACTCACATTAGTTCTATTTGGATACACTGAATTAGAGGAAGTTGCATCACATCGCCTCGAATCCCGTCACAGTTTCCAATAAAATAGTTTGCTCCTCCTACTCAAGTGTCACTTACTGACTTTGCAAAGTAGACTCATGTTGTTTCTAATCTCACAAGAGGCTCTTATTGCAAGAGAAGGGAGACAGAAGAATGAGGAGTAGAGGAGGAGAGGAGGAATAGAGGCAGCTTCAGATATAAATGGTAGATAATTACATGGTTGACTCTCCTGCGTTGATGTGAGAAAAGTGCAAGAGAGCAAAGTAGAGAGACAAATAGCATAGAGGACACACAGTGCCCCACACACCCTATACAGTATAGGCTACAATAATGATTTTGTACAAACAATAAGGGACAAATGACATGTTTTCCACATAAGCAGCAATCTGTCAAGAGCATTACTTCTGCAAGGCCAGCTTTTAAGGAAATGAGAAACATTTTCTTTCCCATTGACGAAGATTTTGCAATTTGCATGGGCAACCCCGACACAATGAAACATTTTCCACATGATGCAAAATATGTTATTAGACCAATCAGGAACGATTTAACATGAAACTAAACATATGGGATTTTTCCTCTTTTTTTTCCTCAAGAAACCAGACAACCTGTGACAGGAGATGAAGCAGTGCGACCAAAAGAGGAACACAGCTTGGCAAACGACACAAAAGATCAGTTTGCAGTCCTGCCTCTCCACCTGCTGCTCATACAAGGTATGACAACAAACTGATCAGTTTCTAACCCTTCCAATGTCCCAGTTAGAAGGAAAAGAAAAGAACACAAGAAGATTTACCACAGTGTTGATGCCCTTCCTCCTTCTTGCTAGCAGTTTGGTAGATGCTAACACGTCTTACCCCAAATATAAATACATTTAAATGACTTTACAGGATGATTATTTTGTCATGTTCAGTAAGAGACAGTATTATCTATTATATATGTGTGTTTACACTTGCATGCGTACTGGCTCACGCCCCACCCTTTCCTTATCATCCTCAACATCTGTAAAAAGCTAATCTCACATAACTGTTGTGTAACGCGGGTTCTACCCTCCCCCTTTTGATTCACCTTTAACCTCAATTTTTATGCTATCTGCAAATCCTTTTCAGAGAGAAAGGGAGTCTGTGGGAAGAATGACACTCATTTAATATCAGCAGGCAACCAACATGACCCAAGCCCAAACAGGTATTTCCACGAATGTGTCCGTCTGTCAGTATGTATGTATGTATGTATGTATGTAGGCCTATATGTAGGCCTATATGTAGGCTATGTCAATTCATCTATTTTTTTGTCAACTTCTCTTTCCGAGGTCAAGAATGAATAATGAAACTCAACTTTTAAGTTGACACAAACAAGAAGTCTTTAGCTCCATCTGCTGAGTACAATTACAACTTAGAGTACAAGTACAATTTAGAGATACTTGTACTTTACTTAAATATTTCTATTAATGCTACTTTTTACTTCTACTCCATTACATTTATGATGTAAATATTATACTTTTTACACCACTACATTTATTGGACAGCTGAAACTTGCAGATTAAGATTCTTATATGTTAAACAACCCAACAGTATATAGCAGACTAATTAGGCAACATTAGCTTTATCCTAGCCAGCAACATTAAAATGCTGCTTACACATGAATACATCAGTAAAAATATTCCAATAATACAATATGTAATAATGTACCTCTTAAAGGGGCTACTCTGCTGCATAATAAGGATTTTTACTTGTAATGGAGCATTACAACTGTGGTATTACTACTTTTACTTAAGTACAGGATCTGAATCCCACCACTAATAGATATGGAAACAGATGGATATACAAATATCTTGACTTCTGTCCATATTAAAAGCTTCTGCGCCTCTACACTGAATATTAAGGTAAGCCGGTGAGACAAACAAAAGCCCCAGCCCAGTCCTGCTCGCAACAGTGACGTCAGCGCGCAGCGGCGGTGCAGTGACGCTCGGCGATTGGGTAAGCGAAGAGCTAAACTGTATTATACAGTAAAAAAGACAAGACGCCGATAACAAAAACAGCTGCGGCCGCATGAGGCCAACTAGGGATACACTAGCACTTTTCGGGTTCACGCTATAAAGATTTCGGGTAAGGAAACCTATTTATACTGCTTTTCTTTTACATACTTCGTTAGCTAATTTAGCCCCGCAGCAGCTTCCGCCCTCTAGGAAGTTTCTTTTGTCCTCTTCAGTCAACAACAACAAAACAAGCGAGTCAGTGTGTTGGCCGGAGAATAAGGTGTGTTGGCTGGATTTAATAACAGTATGATAACAAGGCGTTTATTATATTAAATATGGGTCCGTGTTGCCAAAACAAGTCGGTTATCTCGCAGATTGTTACACCGTGAATACCTTTGGACTGGCTAATATCACGGACAGCATAGCGTCAGCCTGCTGCTGGGTGTGTTATGTTAGATAGGGGCAGCATCAGCGATACAATGGATGATGCCATTTTATGATTCTTGAATAATTAGCTAATGTGCTATATGACAGTAAAATGATAGCACGATTGTCATATATAGACACTTGCTCGTTATCATATTACAGATACTGTATGTTGAACAAATGTTGTTTTGGTCATTTATTTCATTTGTATGGGCAACATGTCTGTTTCCAATTCTCTCAAACAGGTCAAGTGCAGGGTAACACTAATATTAACCAGCCATTGAAACTAACTGACAATGATTTGTGCACAGCATGCATCTACTTATGGCCATTTCCTTGTCTGCAATATACAGTATTTTGTGCTTTTCCTTATCCCCGTTTACAATTTTTCTTGAATCTTACTTCTCCAGATGTCACGATGGCTGCACACTTCACAATTTCCGACAGCGAGTCAGAGACATCGGAGGAGGTAGAGGAAGGAAAAAATAAGCAACCATCAACTGTGCAAGAGCAGCCGCTTTCTCAACGCCACTTCCCCACACTACCAGAGCTCAGAATTGCAGGTAGGACATCTCAAACATTTTGGGATATTATAGAAGTTGAGCTTTAAAAACTGGAAAAATACCTGAGCAGAAAATTCGGCACGGAGACCACAGAAGATGGCTCAGCATGCTTATGCTTTATCTAAACCTGCCAAAGTATGTTTGAGCATTCCTTACATCAACCTGCTCCAGATTGGACTCAAAGTTTATCTTGCTTTATTACGGCATTTTCTTCCTGTTACTGGGAGCATACATGTTAATCCAAACATGCCCCATCTATCAGCAGCACCGTTTTTATAAGAGATGGGCACACACAGAAATCTGTCAGACAGCTGCTACAACTGCTGCAATGCAGATCCTATTCTTGTACAAAAAAGGGAGAAAAAAAAACATTTGATGTCAGTGCATCAAACTACTCAGTTATCGCTCTTTCCAAGATTACTGTCTGTTCATCCCCCTATTTTGTCCTGCCATTTCTTGGCCTTGTCTCTTAGGCCTCATTTTTCCAGAAATCAATTTTTTCTTTTTCTCACATAGGTTTTACCATGATGAACTTTACGGCATTAAAATGAGATTGCATTGTTAGTTGAAATGTAAGCTAACCTACTTTGCATTTTGAATATCTCTAACTCTATTCAATGCAGTAAAGAGAGAAGTTGGTTTCTTTTTATCCCCCTATTTTATTGTTTTTTTTAAACACGTTCCATTGATAACTAGTGATTAATATTCCACATTCCTTATTGCTCCCTTACCCTGTACATTGATCTAATCCTGCACCTGCGAGGCATTACAAACCCCTCTCACCTTTGTCTCCCTTAGCGACCGGTCGAATCAGGCTGAACTCTGAGTCCCACGCTTCCACTGTCTCCAGAGACGAGGAGCTCCAGGCTAAGGGGGAAGACGAGGCTGGTACGCCCACTGACGGAGCTCCATTCAGGGGACGGTCCAAGTCAGCTCCCCCTGCTTTGTGGGCAGCCAAGAAATATGGCCGGCAGCTCCGAAGGATGAGCGACGAGTTTGACAGCCTGCTAGACAAAGGGGTGAGAATGAGGGTTAGAGGATGGAAGAATGGTTTCAAAGAGGTTTTCCTGGTATAACTGATTAGTTTCTTTTTAACTTAACACTGTGTCTGTATTTTGTGCAGGAAATGAGGAGGGTGAGGAGTGCTGGGACGACCAAACAGATGCACCACTCTAAAAGCTGGTGGAGCTACCTCTTCAGTCACCAGGAGACAGAGGGAGAGACCAACCACCATGACAACCACACACACCGCACTGAATAGGGACTGAGAGAGGAAATAAAGAGTGACACAAGGTTTGAGGAATCACTGGGAATGAGAAGAAGGCAATGGGGAAGCCAAGAGAACAGCTGTGTTGAGAACATGACCTGATCTGAGAAGGGACGGAAGAAAGGTTGGTTTAAACAAAAAGAGAACGATCCAAACACAAAGGCATGGCTAAGTGGATGGCTAGGTGTTCCATCCTAGTCATGTCATTTTTATACGCCATTGGTAACAACATTTCAATTATTTTTTGGTATTTGTGTTGGTTGTGATGTTAACAATATTGCTGGGCAGCCCACTGTGAAATGGTAAAAGTCAGTCAGGCTTGAGAATGGACTGTTGGCTATCTGAACCCCATAGAATGGATGAGATGATAGGCCAAGAGAGGAGAGATGATCTCTTAAAAACACAAAGAAGGATAAGCATATAAGTTGAGCAATGACCACTCAGTTAAAAGATGCTTCAGTTGTCTCTCCCATCAACACTATGCAATATACTGTAGAGGGAGAGATAAATGCACTGAAATCCAAACACCGGACTATTTGAGGCCACCTTGAATGCTGTTAGAATTTCCTTCCTCGTCTTCTTGAAGAAATCCCCGATGTCGATGTACTAATGCTTGTTTTGCTCCAAATGTTTGTGCTTAAACAAAAGCTAATGGAGACCACTGTAATTGTGTGCCAAAATAATCTGCAAGCAACAGAGGCAAGAGTATAAAAGGGAAGGATTTGTTTAAAAGTATTCTCGGGCCTTTATCTAACTTCCACTTCTACTACTACTACTGCTGCTGCAAGCCAGTACCACTTAAACAGCTGTACTTGACTATCATCAACTGCTTTATATCTCAAATGTATCAAAAGAAGAACAATCTTGTACAAGGACAATCTCTGATGATGTAGAAATACTATCTTTTGTAAGACTTCAGGGTTAGATTATATCTGAAGAGAATGACAATAAACATACATATAAAAGCACAAACCAATATGAATCTATCTTTTTAAAGACTTTGATGAGCAAAAAAAAAAAAAAACAACCTTTGGGTCCTTTATGTGTAAATATTTTGTTAATATTTTATCAAATTGCAGGGGTGGGGTAATACGCTATGTGGTTTAGCCAGAATTTTATTTTACAAGTTCCTATTTTACAACGTTACCATGCTATTTAATACGTTTTGCCAACCTAGCAATAGGTAGTGTACAATCCATGGTTGTTGTGATACATGTTATGTGCATATTTAAAGATGTGGGTGGGAATGAATTAACTGCCGTACAAGGAGCCAACACAATAGCTTGGGCCCATTTATTTAGTACCCAGTGCGTATAGAAGATGGATTTAGAGAGTTTAGTCACAGTTAAACACAAGTCGAAGGGATATTTGACATTGTTTAGGAAAATCTGTTTCCAGCCCTGTTAGGTTGATTAAACAGTGAGTTTAAATGTGGGTTGTTCACTTTGGGATGTGAATAAAATGGGATCTTAATCGGTCAAGCCTCAAGTCTAGGAGTGATGATCTGATGCTAGATTTGCTTTTTGTGTATTATATTCAGGCTTTTAAGGACTACTTGGCACACACAATATGACATTTATGGGAGATTTTCTTATCAATGATTATAAAACTAAGGTAAGCACTTCTGCACAGATTGGTAAATATGATTAGGCTATTTGTAACTTGTTTATCAATATGTGATTATTGAAAATGGTAATAATAGGTTTGTTCTACTTGTGTCTTACTCTCTTCCTCTACACTTGTAGGGTTGAGATATGAAGTGCGGGGGGGGGGGGGGGGGTAAGGCATGGAGCTAAGGGGCTGCATTTCTATTGTCTTTACACTCAAACATTTCTCCACCTTTTTCATGGCTTATCATAAACTTGGTTTAGGAGCATTTTTTTAGTCAGAATTATAGACAATCTGAATAACATCAACTTTTTTGAAGATTCATCCAAGTCTACCATATGTTTGGTAACATGCAACCCCTAACTGTGTAAGACCAATTCACTGAAACATGTGGGTGACCCTTTAAATTGAATAAGTATCTGGTATGAAGCTACAGTTAAGACTATGCTGTTACATTTAAGATACTTACTCAAAAAAAAGTGACTCCACTGTTTTAGATCAGATTTCTCAATCACACTAACAGGGGAAACCAGGAGTGTGTAATTGTGCCGTCAAAACAAATTTAGTGTTTTACATTATAATAAGTCACTCCTAGTAGACCTGTACCTGTACTTGACACAATTAGTACAGTTGAATCAGCTGGCAGAGAATATGTACACGGTGTTTAGAGCTTGGGGCCAAATATGAATATGGAATTTTATGAGTACAATAATGTCATGAACTGCCTTGAACATGCTGTAACCTGTGATGTGACACCACATAACCAGTCTTGTCTGTTTACCCAATTACCGCCTTAAACTTTACAATCACCTATTACGCTTAAGAAAAAGCACAATGGTGGTGCGTTTGCTTGTCACAACTGTGAGAAAAATATAATGGCTAACGCTGGAAAAGCCATTTCCGAAAAAGAAAGTCATGTTATGGTTTTGACTTGAAACATTTGTGGCAGTGAACACACCCCAGAGGAAAAAACCTGTCTGGGCAACTGGTGTTTTACAACCATCCGTGATATTACTTGAATCTGGAGATGTGTGTGGAGAAAATGTAATTCTAATATGTCCTTTTTCTGTTGGATTCCTTTTGATTTTTTAAAATGGCTTTTGTAAATTTTTCTCTACAGCTGTGAAACTTCTGGTATATGCTGTGCTGAATAAATACTTTTAAGAGTGGTTTTGAAGAGAGTCTCTTGTGTAATTCTTCAAATTTCTCTAGTATACAAAGGACAATTTGGAAATTTCATATTATGTTCAGTGCAAATGTATGGTAATTCATAGACAATTTAAATGGGAAAACTAAAATACAAAAGCCATAATATTGCATTGTAAAGGTATTAGTAAAGAACAGCATGAGGCAACAAAGTACACTCACCTAAAGGATTATTAGGAACATCATACTAATACCGTGTTTGACTCTATCCTATCAATATGGGCCACCATTTCTAGAGAATGGTTCCAGCACCTTGTTGAATCAATGACACAAATAATTAAGGCAGTTCTGAAGGCAAAAGGGATCCAAGATATTTTCGCCCCCTAGGACTGCCGAATACTGGCTGTTTTTCCTTTTTCAGACCATTCTTTGTAAACCCTAGAAATGGTTGTGCGTGAAAATCCCAGTAACTGAGCAGATTGTGAAATACTCAGACCAGCCCGTCTGGCACCAACAACCATGCCACGCTCAAAGTTGCTTAGATCACCTTTCTTTCCCATTCTGACATTCAGTTTGGAGTTCAGGAGATTGAGTCTTGACCAGGAACACACCCCTAAATGCATTGAAGCAGCTGCCATGTGATTGGTTGATTAGATAATTTCATTAACGTGAAATTTAACAGGTGTTCCTAATAATCCTTTAGGTGAGTGTATATAGAACAGCACAACATTTACCTATAGGTACAGCATGAAAAGGCTGTGTTTCATGGCATATCTGTCACAATAAACAAGAAAACTTATGGGCAAATATTACTTGAACTCTCAGATACCTCAGTACATACATTTACCTAAATCAATACATTCGCCCGGTGAATTTGTAAGGTAACTTTCTAGTGGTGGTTTCCCACCACTGCATCACTGCCAGTCAGAGCAAAATAACAGCAGCATTAAAGAGGCATCATGGAAGACAATGTGTGTTCCACTAGTGGTCTATTAAGCCACTTCTGATGGATCCCGGCAATACTTGTGCCCACAGTCCAAAGCTGACAGTCTGTCCATGTCTGTGTCACTCAGTGTGAAGTCAAAAAGTCTGGAATTGTCCTTTATTCTGTCTGGATTTGAAGATTTGGGGAGCACTGGGACGCCCTGCTGCACAGCCCAGCGCAACAGGACCTGGAGGGGAACAAAAGACCTGCATGTTTTCCAAGTGTTTGTGCTTAAAACATTATTTATTATTGAACACGGGGAAGGTAGTAGTCACAGACTGGCCAAAAAGACCTTGAATCAAGATGCTTTGTATGTGTGTTTACCTGTGCAGGTGTGCGTTCACAGTTCTTTGCCACCTCCATCACCACAGGATCAGTGACCAGCTCTCCTTTCCCTAAGGAGGAGTACGCTTGGAAACACACTCCATACTCCTCACACACACTCCTCAGCTCCGTCTGGCACAGCCTTGGGTGAAACTCTACCTGAATAAACAAATAAAAACACTGTCTGCATTGGCTCTTTCTAAAACTGAGTGCATTTGTGTTCCATCATGTATATTATATGTTATCCATCCTCCTTCACTCTCCTGCTTTCTACCTGTAGCACCGCAGGAGGGACTTTGCAGCTTTGTATCAGTTCTCTCATGTGTGCTGGTGTGTAGTTGGACACTCCTATGGCCTTCAGCTTCCCCTGGACATGCAGCTCCTCCAGTGTGACCCAACTCTGAGCTCGGTTGCCTGGAATCAAATATTAATTAGGACATCATCGTGATTCATCAGTGGTACTCAAGTACAACTACATTGTGGAGGAGGAAGGTGAGAAGACAGCTTGAAAACATTTGATACACCTGGCCAGAGCAGAGAGTTACTTCAAATGCTTTACATTTATTTTTTACTAGGGGTATGAATCTTCACTGGTCTCACGATTCAATTCATCACGATTACCCTGTCAACTATTCGAATAGATATCACGATGCGTCACCTTCTCAATATTATTATATACTGCTACACATGGCTTTCATCGACAAATTCAAGCAGTCGGATATGTATGAACTCCCCTTTTTTATTGTATCTGCTCTTAAAAAAAAAGACACTTCATGAATGTAGTGGAGTCTGAACACAGCAGAGAGCAGACAAAAGGCAAAAATAAAAGAAATCAGCAAGCGGAAAATCAACAAGTTACATCAGTAGGTAATAATCGGTTATGGTCCGTCACCGCATTAATTTCAACGCCCCCATGTTTCCAGTGAAAGTTTAGTACATGAAGGAAAACACTGACTTAATCTCTTTACCTGGGTTGCGTTGGTCAGCCACTACCAGACCCTGTGTGCCAGGCCAGTGGATCAGGTACAGGTCAATGTAACCCAAGTCCAGCTGAGACAGGCTGCGGAGGGCTCCTTCCATGGCTCTCTCCCCCTGATCCTCGGGGCCCAGCTTACTGCAGGGATAAGGGAGGAAGGGATGATTAGAATTGTACTGTGGGCCTTTGAGATTCAAATGTCACTGAGCTTCAGTGCCTCCATTTGGTCTCTTATAAGATACTTAAGTGATAAGGACAGCAAAGCCAGTATAGGCATGCATTTTTATATTTTACTTTGCATCCATATGTGTATTTTCCCACTGTATTCAATATGTAGGTTTATAAAATTGCTGGAACAAAAGATTCTGCCCTTATGTAGTATAATAAATCCCATCATACATCAGGTCACTTATTTACTGACGTGCTGTGCTCTTTTGGGAGGCATATTAGCCTATATCCATCACCTGGTTATGAATACATCCTCTCTGGTTAAGCCATGTTTCGGCAGGAGCTGCTTCAGGGCTCGGCCCAGGTCAGCTTCATTCCGGTAGACGGCTGCACTGTCAAAGGCCCGATAACCAGCAACCAGCGCTGCGTCCACAGCCCGGTAGACATCTTCAGAAGCCACCAACTTGTAGGTCCCCAAACCCAGGAGGGGCATCTGAACCCCCGTATTTAGGAGGACACCAGAGGTAGTGGAGGAGGAGGAAGACATCTGATCTGAGAGGCACTTCTTTTTTTGTACCCCGTTTGGACTTGTTGGTCTACTCAACACTGTAAAAAAGGGATAGAGAGTTGAGTGAGAAATAAATGAGAGATTTTCTTGAGTGGTAAATATAAATATGGTTTTATCATGACTGGTATATTGCACTAGGTTGAGACACTGCTTTCTACAGGTTTTCTATCAGAGATGTGGACTTGAGACTTGGTGGCCGCGACTTGGGTCGACTTGAGTTACCGTTTTGATGACTTGCAAATGACAAAAAAAATAAATGACTTGAGACTCTACTTGGACTTGACTTGACGCATGATGACTCAGATGACTTGTGTGCATTCATAAGTTTAAATGTTGGCTGTACAATATAAAATAATATAATTCAATGTTGTCCCGTTTCTGTCCATCAAGTATGCTATGCTGTGGCAGCAGCGCAAACTGTGAATCATGACTGGACGACAAAGCTCCCCGGTATGTGATTGTCATGATTGGCTGACTGACTGTCAGTCAAACTCCTTGCTATGGCAACACATTACATCGAAGACTCCTAATGAAGCCTCATTAGTGCATCTGTGTCACAAGTAATCACTTTTGTTGACCCAGTTGAATATTACAATGTTTGATGTTGTAGTCTGGCTGTCAGTATTTCCCTGTTTTCAAGGTGATGGGGAGGAAATATGGAATAAATAAGTAATACTTTGTTTTTGCTTTGATTACATTCATTTCACTGAATATCAATAATTATAATACAGATTAAAGTCATACTCTTTGTACTAGTTATACAAACTAGCCAATCATATTATTAGATGGGCTACTAAAACCTTGTATTTTATCTCTATAAAAATAGTGCTTTATCTTGGGTGTAAAAAAAAGTGACTTGATCTAAGACTTGACCAAAATAACTCGAGACTTGCTTGAGACTTGAACCAAGACCAAATGACTTGAGACTTAGTTGGTCACAACACTGTTTTCTATTGCCCCTGAGTACAATGTGACAGTGTGTTTGACGCATAGACATTATATTTTGACCGCGAGTAAAACCGTTGTATTACACACACTTTGATAACGCTGGGACGTAACAAAGCTTGTTACAATTTGTAGAAGTGGGACGTTACAACGTCAATGTAGCTGTAAGTGCACACCAAGTCTTAAAGACGGTATTTACTCCAGTATGCGTCCCATATGGACGTCACAATATATGAGACCAAACTTTGACACAATTAAGCAGTGTTATACATGGGAAGATATCTATGATATCGCAATACTCGTTAAGACCAAGACGGAGAAACATCTAATTATACATCCATGGTAGAAACGTCACAGTTCCTACATTACTCTGGGTAGTAACGCCATTAAACGCCACCGTTACAGATAATTAATGTTTCCATCTCACCTTTTGGGCCCTTTCAGCTGAATACTTATGCAGTAGATGTGCCTAAATAGGTGATATGTTTCAATAAAAGGAAATGTCACCTTACTCTACAACTTTTACCTTTGTAGCTTTGTACAGAGGAATGTTTACAACTACTCCTTCCTGCTACACGTGGTAAGCTGACAGTAGTCATGTGACATTTTGAGAGGTTTTCGCCGCCGCTGATTGGAAGATCAAGCTTATCAAAGTAGAGCTAGCTTATCAAGCAACCAGGCGGGAGAGAGAGAAAGTCAAGAATTTGACAGCTTTTTTTAATTTATAAATGCTAACTGCCTTTACTGATATAAGGCAGTAAGCATTATAGCCTACTGAAATGTGTCGTTTCTAGCCAGCTAAACCAAATTCAAACATTGTCTGTGATGTTGACATGCATTCTGTATTTTGGTTGCCCTCTGAAACAACAGTCCCATCAATTAATAAATGAATGTTTATTTTCTGTTTTGTTGCACAACCCATTTGACATAAGCCATGCCTCTGCAGGCCTTCTCCTTCCCTTTCCCTGAAAGTCAATTCTTCAAGGCTGGTAGTTTTATCTACAAGTTCAGACAAGATGTATTTTCTCTACAGTTGTGAAACTTCTGGTATATGCTGTCTTGAATAAATCATTTTTAAAATTGTGTTTAAAGTGAGTCTCTTGTGTAACTGTGTAAAATTATTCGGTAAACAGGACACTTCAAAAATGATTTATTTTTAATAAATATGTTACTATAGTTATTAAAATAATTATTATAACATTTTTTCATTGCAATTTTCTGTCACAATTGATAGAAAATTTAAATGAGAAAGCTTAAGCACAAATGCCATATTATTACTTTGTAAGAGTATTATTAAAGAACAGTGAGAGGCAACAAAGAATATGGAACTAGTCTTAAAATGTTGGCCCATTAAATACATTTTTGGTCAGTAGGAACACACCTATAAGTGCAGCATGAAAAGCCTCTCTGTGTTTCATGGCATATCGGTCACGATAAACAGGACAACTTATGGGCTAATGTTGTCCAAAATGTTACTTGAACTCTCAGATACCTCAGTACATACATTTATCTAAATCAATACATTCGCCCGGTGAATTTGTAAGGTAACTTTCTAGTGGTGGTTTCCCACCACTGCATCACTGCCAGTCAGAGCAAAATAACAGCAGCATTAAAGAGGCATCATGGAAGACAATGTGTGTTCCACTAGTGGTCTATTAAGCCACTTCTGATGGATCCCAACAATACTTGCGCCCACAGTCCAAAGCTGACAGTCTGTCCATGTCTGTGTCACTCAGTGTGAAGTCAAAAAGTCTGGAATTGTCCTTTATTCTGTCTGGATTTGAAGATTTGGGGAGCACTGGGACGCCCTGCTGCACAGCCCAGCGCAACAGGACCTGAAGGGAAACAAAAGACCTGCATGTTTTCCAAGTGTTTGTGCTTAAAACATTATTATTGAACACGGGGAAGGTAGTAGTCACAGACTGGCCAAAAAGACCTTGAATCAAGATGCTTTGTATGTGTGTTTACCTGTGCAGGTGTGCGTTCACAGTTCTTTGCCACCTCCATCACCACAGGATCAGTGACCAGCTCTCCTTTCCCTAAGGAGGAGTACGCTTGGAAACACACTCCATACTCCTCACACACACTCCTCAGCTCCGTCTGGCACAGCCTTGGGTGAAACTCTACCTGAATAAACAAATAAAAACACTGTCTGCATTGGCTCTTTCTAAAACTGAGTGCATTTGTGTTCCATCATGTATATTATATGTTATCCATCCTCCTTCACTCTCCTGCTTTCTACCTGTAGCACCGCAGGAGGGACTTTGCAGCTCTGTATCAGTTCTCTCATGTGTGCTGGTGTGTAGTTGGACACTCCTATGGCCTTCAGCTTCCCCTGGACATGCAGCTCCTCCAGTGTGACCCAACTCTGAGCTCGGTTGCCTGGAATCAAATATTAATTAGGACATCATCGTGAGTCATCAGTGGTACTCAAGTACAACTACATTGTGGAGGAGGAAGGTGAGAAGACAGCTTGAAAACATTTGATACAGCTGGCCAGAGCAGAGAGTTACTTCAAATGCTTTACATTTATTTTTTACATAAATGTGCATACAGACCATACATACACAGTTATAATATAGTACATGAAGGAAAACATTGACTTAATCTGAATTCTTTACCTGGGTTGCGTTGGTCAGCCACTACCAGACCCTGTGTGCCAGGCCAGTGGATCAGGTACAGGTCAATGTAACCCAAGTCCAGCTGAGACAGGCTGTGCAGGGCTCCTTCCATGGCTCTCTCACCCTGATCCTTGGGGCCCAGCTTACTGCAGGGATAAGGGAGGAAGGGATGATTAGAATTGTACTGTGGGCCTTTGAGATTCAACCTTACAAGAAACGTATGCGATGAGGACAGCAAAGCCAGTAGGCATGCATTTTTATATTTTACTCAGCTACAACAATAAACTAAATAAAAACATTTGAAATAAATTTGAAGGATATTTTGTTTCATATTCCAGCTGTATTTAATATGCATGTTCATAAAATTCCAGCAACGATCTGCCTTATATACTATAATACATCAAAGGTCACTTATTTACTCAAATGCTGTGCTCTTTTGGAAGGCATACATGCCTTACATTTATCCAAAGCGACTTACAATAAGTGCATTCAACTATGTGGATTGGATACAACCCATATCCATCACCTGGTTATGAATACATCCTCTCTGGTTAAGCCATGTTTGGGCAGGAGCTGCTTCAGGGCTCGGCCCAGGTCAGCTTCATTCCGGTAGACGGCTGCACTGTCAAAGGCCCGATAACCAGCAACCAGCGCTGCGTCCACAGCCCGGTAGACATCTTCAGAAGCCACCAACTTGTAGGTCCCCAAACCCAGGAGGGGCATCTGAACCCCCGTATTTAGGAGGACAGCAGAGGTAGTGGAGGAGGAGGAAGACATCTGATCTGAGAGGCACTTCTTTTTTTGTACCCTGTTTGGACTTGTTGGTCTACCCAACACTGTTAAAGAGGGACAGAGAGTTGAGTGAGAAATAAATGAGAGACTTTTTTGAGTAGTAAATGTCGTATATATCGGGACTGGTACTAGGTGGAGAACAGGACAGGTTACACTGATTTCTATAGGTTTTCTTTCCATGGGCCTTACCCACCAGTTTTATTACAGAGGAAGGCTGGTGTAACGTAGCAAATGAGTATCAATGATGCTAAAATGATGCAGTGTTAGACGGTTGAAAAGACAGCCGCTGTAGTACAGTATGATGCAGTGTTAAGACGCTGGGATGTCACAATGCAACTAACGTTACTATATATTTCCATCTCACCTTTTAGGCGTTTTCAGCTGAATTTAAGGGAGAGAGGTATAAATAGGCAACGACCTGTCGCGTAACGTTACTTAAAAAAAGCCAAGAGTTAAAAAGGGCAAACGTAACATTACCTCTAACTTCTTTTGAAGAGAGTCATGTTGTTTAAAACTACCTCGTCCTTCCTGCTCGTTCCTGCAACACCTGGTCAGCTGACAGTCATGTGACAGGTTTTTAACGTCACCATAGTGACGACACCTGCTCTGACACCGCTGATTGGACGCAAGCGACCGGAAGGCGGGAATTCGCCCTGTCCGGCGAATTTCGAGGCGATTCAGCCGTAGGATTCAGCATTTGATTGACGGTCACGGTTTTAACTGTTGACATCCTGCTGGAGGGTGAAGTTATAGCTTGCTGGACGACTTCCCAATTTCATGCTCGCAATTTCCTCTAGGCATTACGGTAATTTCAAGAGCGCGCCAGTGAGAGAACATTTCTATGGAGAAAACCAAGAATTTCTGACAGTTTTCACATGAGTAAAAATGCAGTTATTATATTATTGCGTACTAGCTATATCTGGAATTTGGTAGCTGGTCCGGATTTTCAATGATGTTGACATGTATTCTGTATTTTGGTTGCCCTCTGAATATAGCTACAGTCCATCAATTAATAAATTATTCTGTTTATTTTTGTACTTTTGTTGCCCAAACCATATAAGGTCAGCCATGCCACTGCAGGCCTTCTCATTCCCTTGCCCTGAAACTCGATTCTTCAAAGCAGGTAGTTTCATCTACAAGTTCAAGATCAGAGCAGGCAGCAGCTTCAGGCAAGACAGACATTGTTCTTTACATCTTCACGCCTTGTCTTTATTTTTCCTCATATGTTCTCTCTTTTGGTGAAAGTAGTAAGTTAAGTATAATATGAAAGCATGACAAGACAGTTGACAAATCAAAGACAGCACAGCCTAGCTGTTTAACTCGACGCTTAGCCTAAAGGGGAGCCAAGACAGAGAAGACAGTGACAGCATCCCAAAACCAAGCTTGGGATAGGGTTTAGTGGAAGTAATATTTTGTAGATTAGCTCTAATTGCACATATTGGTAATCTTTCTCCAAATCGGAATGAGCATACTTCAATGCATCAGTGGAAATTACTTCATAACCAGCAGTGAAATAATTTAATTTTACCTGTGGCTAAGCCCGAGACCATTCAGAATGCAAATCCAACAAGCTCCAAACATAGCTTGAGGAAAAGGAAAAATATTTTCAGACCAAACTTGAAACAGAGACTAGCTTTCTATTAGAGCAACTACAGATTTGAGTAATTTTTTTTCTTGAAAGTAGAGCAAAACAGCACAAGCTCAAAGCTCAAAATCCATACGCAAAACATATAGCAGCAAGAGAAAGATCAATGTTGCATCTTCTCTTGGCTCCTTCCATGCTTCCCTTCCCTTTTCCTCCTAAAGATTAAATTCTGCTAAGCATTGCAAAGTGTTCTTTATCTTCAATCTCAAAAGCAGTTGAGGAGATGGCTGAGCTTCGGGCAAGAGAGGAAAACGATAATTTTTCTCCATTTTAAGCTCATTCTCTAAAAACAATACTGCCTGCTATAATGGCTACTGTTATACGTTCTGGTGTGTGTCACCTAAGTTTGTCTCAACATTTTGACATTTGTACTCAGTACAGTCAAAGCCTTTTACTTTACCAAAACTTGAACTGCTAATACTGTATAACAACATATTGTAGTAATAATAATTAATTCATTAATATATTTCTTTTAATTGGCATATTTCATCAGAGGAGAGAAAAATATGGGAGGAAACTGCCTCAATCAGGAACTGGAGGTAATTATGGATACTGCTCGCCTAATTAGTCAGCATTCACTTCCCAACATTTGCTATGTTGACTCACTGTCATTTGCACTATTCTTTATCAAATGCATTGTCTACTTTCACAGTAAACTGATTCATTCTAACCTCTTGTCATTTTATTGCTTGTTCTCTCTTTAAATCTCTTATTTTCTCTTGTGTTTTCAGGAAATTATCAGAACTGTTCTTGGCAACCTGGACAGTCTCCAACCCTTCTCTAGCTCTCACTTCATTGTCTTCCCTTGTATCTTTTACATCAGTTTATTTATCCATCAGTGTATTTATTTGTCTGTTAGCTTTCTACTTATCCCTATCCCCATATCAATGCTGTATATATCTCCAGCACACTTCCAGCCTTCGATACTGTGATGCTGGATGGATAACTGAACAGGCCTACCGGGCACAGGCCCAGGGGGTCAGGGAGGGGTCCTCCTGACTCTCAAAGAGACACTAAATGACTGAAAATATACACAAAACAACCAAAAAACATACACATAAGGACTATAAAGAGATCCAAAATTACTACAAAGATTCGCAAAACGACTAAAAATAAATGTGAAACAATCTCAGAGATACAAAGTGACTACAAAGAGACACAAAACAACCACAAAGAGATGGAAAATGACCAAAAATAGATGCAAAACACTACAAAGGGACGCAAATTGACTAACTCTTTGAGTCGGATGTCTTCTTCCTGTGTAGACAGGGTGGGTGGTCACTTACATGTCGGTGAGATTTTGGTTGCAGTAACAGGGAATAAGACAAAGTGGGGACCCACAGACATGACGGTCACAACTAAAATTCAGTGTTGAGATCACTATAGTGCATGCTAATGCATTAGTGGATGGTGCTGTAGCAGTTTTGTACATTATCTTTAAATCACTATACTGCAAAGTACAGAGCAAAGAACACAGCTCCTGATAGCTAATGATCCTCTACTTGCACACAATTATGATGCCAATTCACTAGAAGTTCACTGTATTTTATTAACTGTAACTACCAGATAGGAAGAGGCGAGAGGGAGCGTCTAAGGTCATGTGCAAACATGGTGAGAGGAATCTGAGAGCCTACCCGTTTAGTCTTATCCTCTACCTGGAGAAAAACATGCAGAATGGTGAGGATAAACACACATGAGTAAAAAAACACTCACAGCTTATTAAATTGTATTCACAAAATACATCCTGTACTTGCAAGGCATTACATGTAACCAGCACAAAGAAATGCATGTACTCATCAGGAAAGAGATAAAGTTCACCAGTAACAGTGATCTATATACTGTAGTAGTTACGGTAACAGATTTGTTCTATGAAAGCAGACAGAGTCATGCATAAGGGCTGTATAGGCTCTATTGGTATGTTTACCGGTGTCACGGTATGCCGTGGATTGAAAATTGACAGTTATCATACCGTGTACATTTGCTTATCTACAGTATTATTTTTAAAAGGGAGACTTTTCACACATACTTCCATTAAGAAAATAGTTTTAAGTTTCAATAAAGCCTTTGTTCACCCCAAAAAAAGTTTTTATTTTCTTTTAAGGCTCATTGTAACTGATAAAAATAATAACAATTGTGTAATACGTGATACTGTGATTTTTTTTCGGAGAACTCATACCTTTCCAATGTGGGTTCCCAGTGGGGTTTTTTGTGTAAAAGAGTGGCCAAGCATAAATAGTCTCGTTAGCAAGCACTGACTGTGTGATAATTACAGAGATTGTGAATCTCAGTACAGTATTGTACACAAACAGACACACAAAATACTATTCAGGCATGTTGATGTCTCATGTATTTATCTTGCAGAGGAAGCAAAGCAAGCAGAGGAGAAGTTGAGCTCAGTGAGTTGTTTGGTTACTGTTCTGTCTGTACTGTTCCACAAAACATAGTAAGAATACTGCTTAGAGTGTTACTATCAAACTGTCAAATATGGAATATGCCTAGTGTCACTGAAAGGACAGAGAGATACAGTATAGTGTACCCAATATTCTGACATCCGTTGTGTGTACTATATATATATATATATATATATATATATATATATATATATATATATATATATATATCCAGAGTTGTTACAATATAACACTACAACACAAAAACACCTTTGTTGGATTGTTTTATATTAAATGAGATAGTGTCCACCCTGTGTCATGTATCATGTACATGTGCATGTGCATGTTTTCTAGGAGAAATACGTGGCACAGCAGTTCCCCCCTGTTTCTGAGCCTCAGTCAAAGCGCCATAAAAGCGATTCGCCACTAGAGGAGGCCATACTAAAGGACTTAATCAAGGACATGGAGGCTGAAGGCAAGGTTTCTGTGGTTGGGTGAGTGCTCTCTTTACTACTGTAGAGCTTATCTGCAACCTTAAGCTTAATTTACATTTACGAAAATGGTCACATAGGCCCCATGTGAAGGAACTTTGTGATTATGATATTGTGTGTGTGTGTGTGTGTGTGTGTGTGTGTGTGTGTGTGTGTGTGTGTGTGTGTGTGTGTGTGTGTGTGTGTGTGTGTGGCTATGGCTATGCACAGCCTTCTGTATATTTTAACAAAACCTTATATTTATACCTTTATACTTAACTTATACTTATGGTAGTTGTTGATAACCCATTCTCTCTTCAAGGATTTGGTAAGCTCGATGGTGTTTTAAGCCCCCAAAGTCTCCTTCCAGGCAGCGCTGCGACCGTTGACTTCAAGGCACCTAACCCTAACCATAACCATAACCATTGCCTAATCCTAGTGCCTTCCAGGCAGCGCTGCCTGAAAGGAGACGTTGGGGGCTTAAAACACAGATAAACGTTTGGTGATATGACAATGCATACCATTAGACAATATACATTTGTGACAGTAGAAATACAGCAGGCCTTATTGACTACATCATGGATTACAGTGTGCTGTGATGTATATTTATAAATGTAGGCCAGGGCTAATTCATTTGCCATTGCTTATTGTCTTTATTCCTCTTCAGCGTGAACAGTATGTATTGTTTTGAGGGTGGTGATGTGGATAAAGTGCCAGTGAAGATGTAAAATCACTTAGACATCTATTCTGACAACTGCCATGTTTCACACTCACACACACACACACGCTCCAGTGATTCTTGCCGTTATTAACAGACAAGAGGCGAACGGGCGCCACCTCAATCACACTGACAGATCAGTGGGGCGAAAATTGTGATTTTAAAGATGACACACACACACACCCCACCTAGTTTGTATTTAACTTACATAAACAGAATTGTCTCCTAGTTCTGAACTTGAGGAAAAAACACTGTGTAAACATCCTGCAAGCAGCAGGGCCTCAAGCATCATTACCAGTTCACAGGAAATCAAGTTTCATTAAGCAATTCTTATTGAATTATATTCACCACATTGACCATTACACTTACATGTCCTTACACAAGGTGCCACACCAGTATAGCACACGTTTCAGAGGCTTCCTACATAGAGTACTGCCTCATCAATGATGGCATTCATCGGTGTGTGTGTGTGTGTGTGTGTGTGTGTGTGTGTGTGTGTGTGTGTGTGTGTGTGTGTGTGTGTGTGTGTGTGTGTGTGTGTGTGTGTGTCTACGTGATGCCCTGGGGAGACAGATGGTTTGTTTCTGTGTTAAACCTGCTAGAAAAATGGGAACAGAAAAGAATGAGATTGTCAGTGAGTCAATGAACAATCACACTCAGGGGCATCTAACTCCAGCATTGTCTGGCAATGCGAGACTAACCAACATGTAACTCACGGCCTTCAGAGGCATGATACCCACCAATTTAAATAAAAAACACTGACATTAACAGACAAGCATTGATATTCATTGTATCAGACAGACCCTATTCTGTATATATTATATTGTATTTTCTCTATGTATTATTATAAATGAAATGCCAGATGAATTTAGACACAAACCTTAATGGCAGAAACTGAAATTGAAGAACAATTAGGACTGTATGTTATTCTTTACATTAAAGTAAAAAGGGAAGTTCCTCATGAATTTGACTTAATAAAGTGTCTAGTTGTATGTGTCAATCATCAGTAAAACAGTAATTGTTCTGTTATTAATGTAAGAAAAATAAAAGTGGTTGTGTCCAACTTTCAGCAGGCTCTCTCTGTATTGTCCACATGCAGAGAGAGAGGTTAAAGAAGATCCAGGACATGCTGACAAGGTGATCCGTCTTTTACTCATCACATGTAACTGCTTCACTGATTTGTCACTCTCCTAAATGTCAAATAAAGAAGTCAGTCATTTCAGCCCACAGTTGTTTGGAATTGATTCCAAAAATTCGTCTTCCAATTTCAGTCTCATACTACCCTTTCGTTTCCTCTCTTCCACATAGATAAACACACACTTGTAGCATCATTGTCTGTACTGTAGCCCGAGGCTAACATTAGCGCAGACAGGTAGGATAACAAGTGTGATTAAGGTTAATAATGGCATTACATCAGGCACAGAGTGTACTTGTTTCTGGTGATGTGCTTCAGATTGATTAGCAACAAAGTCCCAAAATTACCCTCCGCCCAGCTCCCTTCTCGTCCACAGCCTTTCATCTCATATGATCCGGGGATTTTTTTCTTTTTACACCTGTCCACTCTTTTCCCCTCACATTTGTTTCAAGTGGGGGGAAAATGATTTAAACTAATTATGTCAGCCCATTGAGTTATTTATTTTCGGAGAAGCATGTGTTCTGAGACAGTATTCGTATCAATCTTTCCATTCTAGCAATGCAGTTTACTGTTAATGATAACCGTGGCAGATTTATGACTCAAATTCGTGCTAACCTACAGACAGAAGTATACTAACTTTTATTAGCATATGTTATTAGCTAGCTAACTAACTTTACATCAACTCCATGAGTTGGTTGAAAACTCTATCTCCGGCAGAGTTTTTAATGTTTTTGGCTAACTCATATAAAAATGAGAAACTTGCAAAGAATTCTTAGATATTCATTGGAGGGCTAAATATAGCATAGCATAGGCCTAAATAATAACCATGCTAACTCAACAGTAAAGCTTACTGGTCCCTGGTGAAAAGTCAGCATCCACTCCAGTGTATGATCTACGATGAACACATGGGGGAAAAGGAGCAGCATTTCTCTTGTATTGTAGGGTAGAGCTAGTTAGCCCTCACATTTCAGTACTGTATTAAAAAAGTATTTAAAAAAAAAAGTGTGGCTAAACTGGTTGTCACACAACTACACTTTGCTCTTTCTAATGTACACTGTACCCTCACATAATAAAGGAGTTAGCTAATCATATGCAAATTATTTGCCTTGGAAGTAAAGGCCGTTTTATGGTTCTGCGGAGGCTCCACGCAGAGCTTTCGCCGTAGCCTACATAAGTGGCCTGATGTTTATACTTGTGCGCTGGTGTGTGCATCGAGCTGGCATGTGTGTGTGTGTGTGTGTGTGTGTGTGTGTGGGGAGTGTGTTAGAGCGAGGGAGAAGTGAGAGAGAGTGACGGCGATTAGCTTCGGAGCGAGTACCGACTCTAGAGTCATAGTGAGAGAAACAAAGTGTGTCCCCTGTGTTTTCTGACCACGGTGGGAAATCTGTAGCAGGAAAAGTTAACCCTCTCTATGATTTCATGTTGTTTATGGAGAAGGAGAACCAGGAAATGAGTCGGGGGAAATGCAACGCTACCAAACCATGGCTGAGCGACATGCGTCGCTGCGACATGTAGTTACATTTTTCGAGAGGTGCACGTCAGGCTACGGCGTAGGCTACGGCGTAGGATCCGGCGTAGACGCAGAGGGGTCTGGGGGGGAACGCTGTTGATTCGACGCAGAAGCATAAAACAGCCTAATTAGCTGGGCATGCTAACGTTAGCTGGTTACACTACAGCAGATAAACATTGTTTTCCTTAAAGTTGTGCTCCTGTAAAAGACACGACTCCAAACTCTTTTTATATGGATTACCGCTTTTACAACTACAGGCCCATACACACATCTTCAACATATGGAGAAATCCAACGCTGCAGTAGGTACAGTTACAAAGCTATGATTGGACAATCACTATTCGATGGGAGGAGTTAGCAAATGGTCAATTCAATTAAATCTGCATTACTGTAAAAATGATTTTATATTCTGTTCTATTTTTCCCATTATTTTAATTTTTTCTAATCCTCACCCACAGAAAGGTTCCAAGGGGTTTTACGAACCCCAGCAGAAATCAGGTGTCAACACAGTCAGAGGAAGTTGGACTGCAGGTGAAGTGCATCCTGGAACAATACAGAACATGGGAGAGGAGGAGCGTGATGAGAAGGAAGAAAATGCAGACTCTGGGGCACTAGGGATTTTGACTCGATTGGCCAGGTTGGTATGATGGCACCTTCAATCTGAGCAGCCACATCAACACTAAACAGTATTTCATTAGCATGCTACAAGCTAAAACTGAAAAATTAACCCCACAGCAGATCATTGAATTGGCACACAGTAAGGGTAAAGGCCCTGACACACTAACCCGATAATCGGTTTTCGGACAGTCTAGCGAGGTCAGTGACTCGAGTCTGTTTGGTGTGTTCCGTGCCGTCGTCCGTCGGAGGAGCCGTTGGCCTTCATTTTGGCCGATTTGACATGCTCGGTCAGAAGGCGGGCACTGCCGGCAGTCAGACCCAAATGACCAGTCTGATTGGTAGAGTGCTAACCCGGAAATGACGAGCGGGATTAGCGTGACTAACGCCTCTCAAAATCGAACGAAAATCTTTTAAACTGACCTTTGTCGATCTGAAATGAAGACAGATTAAGCAACTGTATGGCCTATTTCTCGCTTAAAATGTTTTCAGGAACACGTTTCGGTGAACTATTTTAGTAAAATACGAGATTGTATTCTGAACAAGCAGCCATGACAGTCTGGCTTTGAATTTCCGGAGAAACCAGACCCACGTGACCCGTTCGTCCAATCAGCTGCCGTCGGCAGTCGGCATCGCTTCGGTGTGTTCCGAGCATAGACTGTATATAAGAATGGACCAACAGATCCCGTTGCTCTGGACGGAGACCAGTGAAGGCCGTTAGAAGCACTTTTCTGGTGAGCGCTGAGCGTTACTGCGCAGCCTCCAACTCAGAGAGACGACGTAAATGTGCCGTGAGCAACGTGTCTGAAAGTTGTAAGTCTTCTGGTAGCTGTGCCAAGAGAAATCTCAATCATTCCCAATCTAGCAGAGACGGAGAGCGTAGGTATATGTAAGGAGATAACATAGGCACAGGCTAATTATTGCTAACTAAAATGATAGTTAACATTAGTAATTACACTTAAACAGCTAATGTGAGACGAAACTGCCTGCGCGCTTCTCCTGTACTATACGGTAATTCCTCTACTATGCGACAGTAAGTCGCGTGGTTATGACACAATCGTTAGCCTATTTTTACAAAAACGTCTGCTATGGAGCCATAATGTGAGGTACAAGGTAATGGAGCCTTTTATACATTGTCGTGTTTCTTTAGAAATAAACAATGGACAAATAGAGTCTTTAAACTCTTCAGATGTAAAGTTATTCTCTGTCAAAGTGACGTCAAAATGAATGGCAGTCAATGGGATGCTAACGGGGGGTGATCGCTTTGTAGCATTAAAATGGCGCCATAGGAGGTTCGCGGTCCAAGGAGAAGCTTACCCCCTTGGTTCCGAGGCACTTTTTTTAGCCAACTCTGGGAGGCAGTCAGTCCGACTGCCTTTTCTGCCGAAGGTCGGCTGTCCGGTTGGTGTGTCACCGGCTTTAGAGTCATACCTGTGGAGTTGATGGTGAGATTGGATTGACTTTTACACCCACAGGAGAAACAAGAGCTAATTGGTGCTGTACATCTGAAAGAAAAAAGTTGACAAAGATGAAAATGGATTGGGGAAATCCAGCTATTATAAGCACAGAAATTACAATATTCCTGTGAAATGTCTGTTGAGACAAGCTGAGAACGCCAGATGTCCTTAGGCACACAAGAGACTGACAAAAGGATCTCCACATTGACAGAGCACGCCAAACAATCTAGCAAATGTAGTCTTTTCATGGTAATAATGATGTGCAGTAGCAGCCTTATGGGATGAGCCCACGGCTGCATTAATCACGTGCAGTTTGTTAACTTTCTCTGTCCCTCTTTCTTTGCAGCCATATCTTCCCCTTCTCCTTGTTCTTCAGGGACCCCTGAGGGCCGTGGTAGAGAGACAGGAGATGTTACCGGTTCCAGCAGTGGAAACTCACTGGGGTTTGTTTGGTTAAAGTTCTGCACTGCGATCAAAAAAGTTTTCAGATTTGTTTGTCTTTTTCACAAATAGTATTTCGTTAACCTGTTGGTTTTCGTTTTCCTTCATCCTCCATTGATCATCTTCGATATAAGTGTCATTGTTTTTTTCCATTTTGCTGAGATTTCTCCTGTTCGTGTATCATTCGAGGGTCTATTTTATAAATCAGTGTTTTGTTGTAGCTCTTTGTTGATACCATGAGCAAATAAATACAGTATGGTTACTTCTTTGTTTCCATTGGTTGTTTTTTTTGTGATTTTATGTTGTTTTATATTGCTCTATTATGGATGGAGACTTTGCTATTAGCTTGCCTGCATTATTGTTTTTTATAGCATCACCTGTAATAACTGGATCCTCTATTTTTAACTTTTATTGTATAGTTCTCTTTTTACCAGGGAATCTGACTCTGCATCATCTCTGCGACTTCATCAATTTACTTTAACAAGATTTTTCCCTTCCTCCAAATCCAACAAAACAGCAGTGTGTCTTTCATTTCTCAGTTTCCTATCTTAAATTCTGCTACATTTAACTTTCCTTTCATGATCTGTGACCCCATCTGCATTTGATTTATTTTGTTTTATTAAATTCAGTTTCCAGTTAGGAGAGCTCTTTTTCTTTGTATACACACTGCTTTAATCCTGATTTTTCTGTTTGACTGTAATGCAGTTTTTATTTAATTTGTTATGTAACAATGTGAATATACGGAAACCAGTGCAATCCAAATGGTTACATCTTTCCTGAGTGTGCAGACAAATGAATTCACAATAACACATTCCGAGGCTTTATTCTGCTAAATGTTGTAGACAATGCCGGCTCTTTCTCAATATTTCCACTGCCGTGTGTGTGTGTGTGTGTGTGTGTGTGTGTGTGTGTGTGTGTGTGTGTGTGTGTGTGTGTGTGTGTCATAAGTGCACACCTTGAGCTTCAGTGAGTATCACCTTGTGGAAACTCCACTTTCCTCCTGTCATTCTAAATTAGCTAAGTGTTCTGTGTGTGTGTGTGTGTGTGTGTGTGTGTGTGTGTGTGTGTGTTTTATGTCTTATAGGAATTATTATCAGATGACTTAAGACTGTACATGCGCACGCACACAAACATTTGTATATTTAGATCTAATGTTTGTCACCAATTGCAAATATGCAAAAAAAAAAAATCTGGTTGATTTACTTTATGAAAGGAACGTACGTGTGTGTGTGTGTGTGTGTGTGTGTGTGTGTGTGTGCGCGCCTGCATGCTGTGTTTATATATATAGAGGTAAACGGGTCAACTGGACTGAAACATCATCTTAGAAACAGGAAAACTTTGCCTAATCCTTTCCTTATATTGTCATAGAGCCCAGAATAACACACACATAATCTTACACTCACATCTACTTACACACTTTGACCACACACACAATATCCTGTCAGACATAATCATGCACACACATCATACACTGCTGTACAGACACACACAAACATCATACATTTCATTCACACACACACACACACACACGCATACACACTGAGATTAAAATAACAGGGCAGAAGTGGAAGCGGACACATTAATGATATTATAGTTATTCAAGACGCCACAGTTTCCACGGCAGCCGAGAGCGACGGGGCCACTGAGCGATACAAACATCAGTCACCCCGCTGAGTCACACTGGAGAAATGTGTGTGTGTGTGTGTGTGTGTGTGTGTGCATTTTAACTACAAGCGTCTCCAGTTTAACAAAGTTCATTTACATCTAACTCTCTCCTGATGAGGTGCTGTTGACCGCTTCGATTTATAGTGTGTGTGTGTGTGTGTGTGTGTGTGTGTGTGTCTCTCTCTCTCTCTCTCTCTCTCTCTCTCGTTGGCATGGAATCAGAAGAAACACACTGCAACTTACAGTCAACACACTAATAGTTTTGTGTGTTTGTGTGTGTGTAGGTGGGGGGTTTAGGTGATGATGTCACACATTCCGTTTTCCATTGACATAACTAGATTGGGAATGTTTGGGATAGAGGGGCCATAAGATGATAATTGTGTTTTCCTTAGAAGGTGTGTGAGTGTGAGAATGAGAGTGAGTGTGCAGCACTGGGAGCCATAGCATCTATCCTGAATCAGTAATTACACAATTGCATTACAACCTGTTTTGACGTAGGATAGTTTTGCTATAACGTCTGAGAGGTCAAAAAAATATTATTTTCTCTCCATCTATGGTTTTTATCGTGGGGCAGAAAGAATGTGTAAAGGATAAGGTTGGCGTTCTATATTTTGTTAGTGTCAACAAATCTTTTTAAAAAGTTCAAAATCAAAGATTCATTAGTACTATACACACTTTCTCAAAACTTTCTGAATTCCCTAAACTGTCAGTGGCACATCTCTAGAAACAGATCCAAAATATATGTTTTTTAATTTATTTTTCAAAAAAGGCGAATTTCCTGAAACATTAGGCCACTGCCATTTTTTGCAAATGTTACTCAAACACCAGTGAAAAGTGGATTTGTTGGGAACTATTTTCAGCAGTGGATTAATACACATTAGGCTCTGGCGAGTATTTACAGCAGCAGGGTGTAAGTGGAATTGACTCACACTGCACTTTGTGTTTATTGATATGTTTTTAATAGTTTTTGGACAACAATAGAGCTCTGTGGCACAGAAGAATAAAATATATATATCAACCTTTTGCTGCAAAAACAATCTTATTAAGTGAAAGAAATTAATTATATGTTTTGTCGTTTTAATGGGATTTGTTGACAATAAGTCTTTGTATGCAATTGTCTTTGGTTTGGTTTTCTTAAAAAAAAAAAAAAAAAAAGTGAACAATTCTGCAAACACAGTTACATAAATCCAACCTTTTCCTAGAGCAAATCAAGTTGATTTTTCCTTGATGCTAATGCGGGACATACCTTATTCTTGCTCATTTCTAGAAAATCATCTACAACAAATTTATATCTTTTGGAAACAGAAATATTCTTATTGCACTTACAGATGTTTCCCCCCCTAAGAAACTGAGGTTTTAGGACTTTTTTGCAGTGGAGAAATGAACTTAAAGGCATCAATCAGGTCCTATTGTTTCCTGAATGAATTACTTATTACAGTCTGGGTATTGCTTGGAGGGTTCATCTTTTGTCATTTCAGTTGATCAAAGATCATAACGAGCATCTGCAGTTTGTATTTCTGAAGGAATAGCCTCCAGCTGTCCTGCTGTTGTAAAGCTGTTGCTGTAGCTGAAAACATACAATGAAACAATGTATATACAACAAACAAAGTATATATTAAGTTAAAAGTGTGACGCCCCGGTTCACCTCCCGCTACTGTTTTGTGACCGTGATTTTATCATACTGTGAGGTCCTTGACTTCTTGCGTAAATTCTCCTGGCAGTTTATCAAGCTCCATCAAAGACAAAGATGGCTTTTTAAAGTCAGGTTGTTTATTTTTATGGCCTTATATCAGTGGGCTATAGTGTCTCAGTGGGCTTTATAGATGCACAATGGCAATGATTCCCAACCCAGCCCAAATTCTCTAGGGAGACATGGAAAAAAACTCATTGAAAAACCAAAAACACTGAAGTAACCTCAGGAGATGCAGATTCTTGCTCTTCCAGTAAGTAATACATTTGTTCCTTCACCCTGAAACCCAGTTTCTTGTGGCCACCCACCACAAGAGAAAAAAGGACATCCATTTTGGGTCTTTGGCAAAACCTTTAAAGTCATCTGTGGTCTGATCTGGCAGTGTGTGACCTTTGTGACATGTCACCGAAGTGTCCAGAAACTGCTGCAAATGTCCAACAAATAATCTAAGAGTCTATTAAAAGAATGTCTTTACCCGCTGTAGTTTGGACCGGGTGGTTGCTAAGATGGTTTCCTCTGTTCAAGACGAGAAGCAGAGCCAGGCGTTCCCCACAATATACCCATCATGTGCCACACACACACACACACACACACAGTGGACCCAAAGCCACAATATCTTCTGACCCTACCCTGCCCTTCCTCCTGCAGCCACAAATGGAAAACCCAGGCAGACTTTGTGCGTGTGTGTGAGGTCTCCCATTCAGTTTATTTATTAGTTCACTGTATCAACTGGCAGCTGAGGCCTAGAATATTATTTTTTTGTGTGATTTTGCGTGCGTGCATACAAGTGCGCTTTTTGTGTGTGTAGCCTGTGCGTGCATCTCTATGCATGCGTGTGTGGTAAAGCTGTGTGTGTTCTTACTATTGTGGTGGTGCGTTGATGGAAAACCTATCTAGTTTTCCTCTGTGTCACAGCAGCGGTCCCCCTAAAGGTTGAGAACAGAGAGCGAGGAGGGGGGAGGGTGGAGGGACAGAGAGACACTAACTAACACACTCCAGGAGAAAGACGTTAAAGAAAGACACAATTTTTATATTTCTTTTAGATCATTTCACTCTTTGTGTGCAGGTAGAAGGAGTGGAGAAGAAAGAGGGACCTGTGGACAAGGGGAAAAAAAAAGATTCACACACTCAGCTGTCTAATTGTGGGTGTGTCCAGAGCTATACGTGCCTTCGCTCTTACCTGTCTTACTTATATATCCCTGCATGAGGCTCAGAACAGGCACACACACTCACACACACCTGTCAGTGGACACACCTGCTCTGCACTCCAGAAGCTGCACTCTCTGCCCTGCGTCTTCAGGTAAGACTGAGCTCCTTTTTACACCTGGAATGAAATTTAGTGCATCATGTTGGTGGAATTGATCTTTAAATCCTGTGCTTGTTCTGTGACATGTAGGCTGTGGTCCTGAGGTTGTTGCCTTCTTATAGATTTTATTTTTATTTTTAAATGAAGAGAATTCTATGCTACAAATCAGATTAAGTTGTAAATATAGGGGAAATAACACCATAACCCTTCCATATATGTATTTACATTCTTATTCTGCAGACATTTTACTTGTATGTTTATGTTAATAACACACAAGTGCTCATATTAGGAACATTTAGCCTGCTTGTTCTTGAAAGATGCAAAGGTTTTTCTGTAAAAGGCAGGTTTTATTTTGAAACTCATCACTACTCAGGTGGCTTTTATTTTCATGACAATAAGCATTTTTGCAAAACCCAGCATTATTATTTAGATAATAGACTCGATAGACCATTCTTCATGAAATATACTGGAACATTACATGCTTCGAGTCTGGTATTTTTAGAATGTATGTTTTCCTGTCGTTAAGGCTGTAACCATTTCACCCTAGCACAGATAATGCACGATGAGTTGTGATGCTACTTTTAAAAAACTATTAAATTAAACCCTATTGACATTGTTCAGTATTGAGTAGAATTAGTAGTGGTTTCAGATTGCTAAAACAATTGATTGTACTTGTGTGTAATGATGCAGATGGTCCAAACTACATCAATATAAATGTTATAGTTTTTATATAGCGTAAAATAAAATTGTCTACTGCAACTTCTAGATCAGCACCTGGTCTGAACTGAATTGTTCAAACAATGTAAGTTAAATTTAAGAGAATTGAAGATACTTTAGGTGAAATATTTCCACCTCCCACTTTCCAAATGTCTGTATATCATGTTCAACCTTCCTTCCTTTTAGCAGTATTCAGTTTGCAGTTTTTTTATGTTTTATTGTGAGTAGATTTGGGCAGTCTGTCCACTTTGTGTCATTAATTCCTTCCACGCACACATTTTAAATGATCCTTAAAGGCAGTACTGATAACGTGGTTTTGACGAGGTTTTTGTTTGTACGGGATATTTTTACAAGATCTTTTCTAGGGTATATATTCTTTAGGCTGTATTGGTGGTCTTGAACACCAGCCCTCCCACTATCACTTCCCACAGCGGGGTGTAGTGTATTACAACCCACTTTCCTCAAAGACAAACCTTCAGGCGTGGAAACCCCACATAAGAGGAAAAAGCCGGGCATTTTCCCTGCCCCGCCAGATGACACAGGGTTAATGGCCTCACACACTCAGTCCTGACCCGTTAATTTGTCGGTACCAGCAACGTTAATGGCGTCCCCAGGGCCATTCCACCATCACCATAGAGGCAATTACCAACGCTCCAGTCAGGGGGAAGCGGATTTGGAAAGAGCTGCCATTTTACAGGGCAAGGGTCAGCATCACCAAATTCCCAGGAAAACATGACTTTATTGTTTATACACGTGTTACGGTGTGTGTGTGTGTGTGTGTGTGTGTGTGTGTGTGTGTGTGTGTGCGTGTGTGTGTGGGCGGGGGCGGGGTGATCACGTGCATGCATGGACACTTGCTCAAGATCATGCATGCATGTTTGCACATACAATACATGGTTAAAATGGAAAACCCAGATGCACACAGGATCCTTCACCTTTTCTCTATTTAAAAAAAAAGCCTTGTATTCATGTAGAGTTTCTGATTATGTTATCGCTGTCATGTGTGCTGCTGCTACAGTACGTGTACGAGTCGGTGTGAGCAGTGTGCGTACGTGTGTCAGCAGGTAGCTGTTAAATGAGGCAGATTGAAAGGATTAAGTCAGTATTGTTTTTATTCACATTAGCTGTTGCTCAGCTGAGTGACACACAGGCAGACTTGCAGGATGGGAAAGCACCTTGATAGATGAAGGAGGGGGCTCTGGGCTTTGATTTTAGGGGAAAGTTCGGCAGGAGAGGATCACCTTAGGTTGAGTGAAAACTCAGTGTTTTGAGAAGACTTCTTCAGTTTCCTCAGCTCAGAAAACCAACTAGATCACTTTTGACTTGTGACACTTTATTATATTCCCCAGACCAAAAGGAAACATTTGAGAAAAGCCCAAAAAGAAGTTCTTACCGATGCTGCTGTTCTGTTTAGAACCTCCAGGCTGCCATCCAGATGTCGCTGTGCATGGCCTCACATTTCTGCCTGCTGGTCCTACCAGTGATGTCACTGCTGCTGCTCTTCTCTCCTATTGGATGGAGCTATGATGGCCTCACCCCAGGGTGTCACCTACACCGTAAGTAACACACAAAACAGCATCCATACATGTGCATATTTTCAGGAAGTTACAGGGCTTATGGGAAATGTGGTCTAGAGAACAGCAGCATCAAAAGTCCTTCTAGTTGAGAAATAACCATGATTATCAGTGCCAAGTTTCTGCAGTTTATATCAATGTATCATAATGGATTTAACAATGTTGCATCCCAAACACTCACACACATTCAGCACCTGATTGCCTTCGCCCTCGCTCATCGCTCCATCTTTTCTCTCCTCTCCTCTCCAGCCTTCAATGTTACCATCCGCAGTGACCGTCGCGGCACATGTAAAGGCACCCACCTGGTCTACGCCTGCGTGGGCTACTGCGAGTCCAGCGCCTTCCCATCCAGATACTCTGTGTTGGTGGCCTCCAACTTCACCCACAACATCACCTCCGCTTCACGATGCTGCACCATCAGCAAGGACGCTAAGGTGAGGGGAAATGAAAAGAGTGGGTCAACTTACAGCCTCTAGTTTTGATCATGTTTGCCAGTTGTTCACGTCCTCTGGCTTTTACCTCAGGTCAAAGTTCGCCTGGACTGCCCTCGAGGTCGTCACCATGACGAAATAGAGATCCTGACGGCGAAGGTGTGCCGCTGCGACATGTGCCGCAAGTCCCGCTACTGACACACCAGGACAGTATGCTGCATACCAAATGTACACCAGGATAAATACCCAAGTTAGTCAGTTAAGCAGTGTAAACTCTGGTAAATGATTGAAATACAAGCGTTTCAGTAATGCACCAGTAACTATACTTTTTCTATCTACGGCCACTTGTTTTGAATGTTGAAGAAAATCCACTTGAACTTATTTAGCTGAAAAAGAATCAACCAAGTTACTGCCAAGATTAAAATGGGAAATTCACACTTTTTAATGTCTTTAAAGATATGTGTGAGTGTCTGTGTCTGCGTGTTTTTTGTGTGTGCTTGTGTAATGTGTGATGTAAGGGAGGATTTTCTTGAAAACTTGACTGATGCACATTTGTGTTTAAAGGCTATATAAACCATTCTGTCACTCACGCTTCAAACCTTGACTGGCACTTGACTTTGGAAGCAGCTGAAATAAAAAAGAATCAACCCACCGTTCATACTTAGTGACTCAGTAGCAAGTGTAAGTACACAGAGACAGTCAAGTCAACATAAAGGTCACACATACACGTAGTTTCATTCTTTGCAATAACCACTAAACACAGACAAGAGACCAAAGAATGTACAAATTTATTTATATTTATGAATTTGAATTAAAAGACATTTTGTAAATAATATCTATTGATGAAACCAAAGCGTGTTGGAAATGTCAATGAAATAAAAAGAGAAAGTAAGAGAAATGCACTGTATAGTTTTTGATGAAATTGTATTCCAATAAATTTCTATTCTGCAACTGTTAAGTAATTCATGTGGCTCTTTCTTCTTGTTACACGCACACACACACACACACACACACACACACACACACACACAAGCTTGTTTTCATTACTTAAGGGATCATTGCATTTACTTACATTCATTCCTTGGTGACCTTCTCTAACCCGATAACCATGACAGCTACATGCCTAGCTCCAACCCTTACCCTAACCTTAACCTTAAACCAAGTCTTAAGCCTTAAATTTAATTAAAACGTTGTGGGGACTTGCATTTTGTCCGCATGGGGAGCCGAGTATAAAGAGAATAAAGAGCCTCTTAGATTAATACTGGACCGGTTAAAGGATCTTGTCATGTCAATTTCAGTTGAAATGATAATTTACTGGTAAATATCCCCATACAAACAATTAACCTGGGGCCTTTGGACCCCTGAGGGTCTAGGGCCCCAGGGCAGTTGCCTGCTTTGATCGGTTGGTAATTCAGCCGTGGTATGCACAAATAAAATACAGCAGTTGGAAAACAGAATATATGCAAAGCTAACGTCTATGTTTTTATTTTTAAATATGTATTTAACAAGAGCCTTTGTATGTTCTTAAATTCAGTATTGCTAACATCATGGCAAAGAATCACAGAGCTATTACTATGAAATGTAATGCTTGCTCTGTTATTTTTCCTTTCTTGCATACAGACTCATATAAATATACACACATATCTTCAATCTACAGAGACTATTTTTTAGGTCACTAGATGTCAAGTATCACACTTACTCAAATGTCTTAATTTCATCATTTTATTCAGAGTCATTCATGTCAGTAATACTGTTATTGTTATTGTTTGCTGAAAGCGTGTCCTGCCCATTAGAAGGTCTCACACTCTGTGTCCTGTGTGGAGCAGACGGCACAGTGGCAGTGCAGAGCCATGGGGTAGTGGTAGAGAGGGGAGACGTTGGGCTGGCAGCCCGGCAGGCGGGCGGTCATGTGGCGGGTACGACTGTACGTACACACGCGGTGGTGTCGCTGGATGTAGGGGGGATCTGGCACAGGTTTCTGCAGTATACACACACACACAGGTGAAACACAGGGTTATTTTTTGCTTTCCATTGATAGGTATGCTCTTTGAATAGACATTGTTTTTCCGAATACCAACAAAGAACAATGGCAGTGAATGAGATCTCTACATCTAGCATCTGTCCGGTCCACACTTTGTAAGAATGTGTTGAAGACATACATTTGTACATTTTTAACCTTGGAATTTGTAGTTTGACTTAACTCAAGATTCACTTGCTGAAGCTGAGCTTTCAACTGCATCTCACTGTCTTCTGTGGAAGGAAGAATGTAGATGCAATTGAAAACTCCATTTATTAAAAGTAAAAGCAGAAGGGGATCTTGATTTTTGTTGTTGCTGAGCAGGACTACGAGATGCTGTTGAAAGTCCTGGAAAAAGCTAGTAAGTAGACTTTGAGTTTTTTTTTTTAAATCAAACTCTAATATGACATGTGTCTGAGTCAGCTCTACTGTTGCTGATGCAGAGCTTTCTCTTCTTAAGGCTTTGATCTGACTGAGTTCCCCTAAACTTGGTTTTTCAATTAACTCAGAGGTGAAATTTAAATCCGGTCATCGGTCTTCTTATGGTTTGGGTTAAGTCCTGGATCATTAATAATTTAGTTGATGTCTCACAATTCCAGCTCTATGGAAGCAGCAGAAAAGAGTGGGTCTCCTACATTTTCTTAATGTAACTGATATTCTGTGTGTGTGTGTGTGTGTGTGTGTGTGTGTGTGTGTGTGTGTGTGTGTGTGTGTGTGTGTGTGTGTGTGTTCGTTACCTCCCAGGTTTGACAACGCCCCCAGCAGGCCTCTGTGGTGATGTGCAGTCCCTTGCAGCCAGGCTTCTGGGCCACAAAAGAGAACTCTCGCACCGCGCAGCCTCGGAAACCATGCAGTGCGGTTGTCACGGCAACGCACACCTCGGATGCCCCGACAACCAAGAGGAGGAGGAAAACGAGGGACAGGGGATGAAGATGCATGCTGGGAATGATGAATAGAGAAAGAAAAAAATAAAAAGTAACTTTAATGGAGGGGAATACTATTATTCAAGGGTTTATATTCATTATTCCTCAGCTACAAGTGACCTTCTGTACCTGGGTTGGATACAGTTATTTTAAAAAATAAAAGATGCAGTTTTTTTTGGTCATCTTTACAGACTAAAATATCCAGTTTGCCCTCTTATGTAAAAATGGATAATGAATTGCTGAAGGTCATATTGCCAGTAATTTAAATCTATAGGGGAAGATGAGCCACAAAGGCTGACAGAAGACTGACTTTAAGAGCAGTACACTGTTGGGAGTCATTCAGCACGACTCACAACTCCCTCTAGTGTTCTTTATGGCTACTGCAGCCAATAGTAGACAACGAGTGACCTAGACACTGTAAAAAAAAAAAAAAAATGTTCATATATATATATATATATATATATATATATATATTTCAAAGGTAATTAATAACTTAAACTAAACTTTCAAACTAAAAAGAAACAACAAAACATTTTAATTCCATTTTAAGAGATAGATCTTAAGTAAAGTAACTTAATTTCACTTTTACACATAAAAAGCTGTTTTTCTTGTTTTAAACAGAATCAATAGTCATTTATTTGATGCCACTGGAGACATCTGCTTAATTACTCTTCAAGCAAAGCACTTAAACCGTACTAAAACAACTGGAATCACCTCAACTCAGCCAGACTGCAGAATGCTTCACTTGTATTAAGAAATATAATACTGAAATAAAAATACTTTCTGCATGAACAGAATGATGTGAATACTTTTACAGGCAATAAAACCACTAACACCACACTGTCTTCGCTGTGAGTACAATAACTCCACATAGGCTATGAAACGTCAGTAACTGTGGTGTAAAAGCCTGCTAACATAACATGTACACTTTTTGTCCATAAAGCAGTTCAAAGTATCTTAAAAATTAATAATTAGTAAAATAAATGCTCAATACCTGCCCTTCAATATTTACTGGATGTAAAAAAAAAAAATAGAAAAAAAAAACCACTTCTCACCTTTTCAGCTGAAGATCCAGCAGAGATTTGAGCTTGTGGACTCTGGTGTCTCTCTGCAACAACCAGTGAATGGAACCAATCTGTACTTGTTGTTGTTTTTAGAAGGCCATTAGGGCGGACGGACACTCTGACATCATAGCAATTACAATGAAATCCCATTAGAGACCCCAAGCCAGAAATAATGGAGACTCCCTGGAAAATACTGATGCTTGCCTATGTTTTCTTAACCTCAGCCTGTATCTCTCTGTGTGAGTGTGTGCGCACTCCTTTATCCAACTTTGGTCTACTCTCAGTGATATGAGGATTGGCAGTACTCAACTCCACACTTACTGTGACAAAGGATTGGTAACATGAATACAAAGGACTGAACTTTTTAAACTCTGATTAATTTCAAAGTTAAGGGATTGGACATGTTTGTTAGATCCATACCATACCAGTGTTTTGCATGTTTTAGCCCATTTACTAAACGTACCTATACTTTACATCACAGCTAACCATTTTGCAAACCATGCTGCTTTAGATTTTTGGCTGTATTTTTGCTACTGTTCTGGGCAGCCATTGGTTTCCATTCATTGTTCCCTAATTCAATGGAATATTAGGTAACTCTGATGCATTTTCTTTTTGTAGATTCAATATTAATTGCAATGAACTAAGAAACTCAAGCAAGTTTCAAGTGTCTAATTGATTCTGACACCATATGGAAATGGATAGAAATCAATGGTTGCATGAAACATACATCAAAACTGTGCAGCCTGCACTTGAAAATGGTCAGCAAAAATGTATTGTTTTTTCATTTTATGTATTAAAACAAAAAACATTGACATATCACCTTACAAAGTTGGTATGGCTATGAATTGGTTAACAGTTGATTATTTTACACATTTAGCAGACACAAAGAAACATTAGCATTCAACTGAAGTTGTGTTTTGTTGCCAGATGAATGTAACCATTATGAATCCAGTACTTACTCGTCTTTAGCTCTGCTTTGGTCTCCACCAACTCCTGAGGGAAATATCTGGCTATTTAACTGTTCCACTAGCCAGGTGCTAACTTTACATGCTGTTTAATGCTACATGTAGGCAGGTAGTGTACTGTGGATTTATGAGAGCTTTTACGCTAACAAAAAACTGAAATGCAGATGTGGGCCAAAAACAAAACAATAAGCTAAAAGCGTAGATAATGCCAAGTAGGTTCGTAAATACACAACCGACTGGTCACATTACTGTCTATACAGGAATATTAATTGGTGCAGCTTTAAGTAACGCACATTGTGCCTGTTGATCAAAGTATCAATAAAAGGAAGTGGAATTAATATTATTGAAGAGACAAAAGATGTGACACAAAAAAACCAGCACAGACTCCCAGAGTGTTTTCTCAAAGTGAAGTTTCATTTTTAGCACATAGTTTTTTCTCCATTCTACACCCCCCTGTAATGTTACGTACAGTAGTAAGCCTTTCTACATTCAACCCCCCCCCCCACCGCTGTGTTGGACCCCAAAATATACATCTTCTTCTTCTGCATCGTCTTAATCATCTTCTCTAAGGTTTTTCTTCAACACAACAAACACAGACCATGGGCAGACAGTGCAAATCTAGAAATTCAGTGAAATTGCTACGTAATGCAGTTGTAGGTTTCGGTAACATTATATATTCTCATTCTGTTACTGTTTCTCTGACTTATTGCCATTCTATCGTGTCTAACTCTACGTTTTTTCTTTCCTCTGTCTTTCGCCTCCTCTTTTTTTATCTTTACTGGCTGCTTTCATCCAATCTGTTCACACCATCCCATGGATTTAAATGTGACAGTGAATGAAACCAGCGTTTAATGGCTGTCTGCGAGGCGATACCCAATCTCTCTACGAACACTCTCTCTTCTCTCGCTTCCTGTTCTGGAGCAGTTCTAGAAAGAGAAAATATTACTATGGATCAAATATAAGAGAGAATTCTAGAACAGTGGGAGCTGGGGTTCCGTTTTCATCGAGTCAGCTGACCGATCGATAACAATCAGGAGGGTTTGTTAATTCAGCTAGCCAAAACAAATATCATAAAGTAAGCTGAGTGTTATGAGCAAGGTCAAATGTAGTCTCTTTTCAGCTGTGTTTTTTTGCCTGAATCAAAACAATGTTTGAAATCCAAACAAATGGGAGGAGGGGTTTTTTGTTGTCTGCCCAGAGTGCCAGCCAGGTGGTGTTTGCAGGTGCAGGTTTTGAGGCATTTACTGGCATGAGGCTGCTATTACACCTAATCCATCAGTGCTTTTTCTGTGGCTGCTATAGAGCACGGACCATCAAGTTTGTGCGCTTTACACTCCAGTATTGTGCAGAAATTCTGCCTGAAAGGAAAAAACTGTACAGCACCGTGGTACTTAGAGAAGAGGCATATGTCAATGGTTCCTAGGCCAAGTTGGGGGTTGGGGCCCCTTAAGGGGACCTGAGATAAATCAGAAATGTCACCAGTTAATTAAAAGGACAAGAAAAAAAATGTATTTACACAAAAAGTAGTTTATTTTTCCTCAAATCTTTTGCTCTTTTGTATTGTTACTGATTTGTATCTTGAAGTTGAGCACCCAATTAGAACGCACACTTATTGTTTTTTAAAACACTCTTTGGTTAAACTGCTCGCAGCTCATGTCCACACGAAGGCCAAGGGGTTTTGCTTGTTGGGGTCACAAGCCAAAAGGTTGGGAACCACTAGCATGTGTGATAATGTTGACTCAGGTTCCAATTTTTAGCCTTTTCTGGAGCTTTCAATTGTATCTCACAGTCTTCATCCCATCAGCAGATGGAGTTTGCTCAGTTGTCATTTGATGTCAAACTACTGTTTCATGCTCAACAAAGAACTTTCTTGGACAAATTTGGCAATATTTGGTTTGACTGACAAACGTGTTGGAGGTTATAACCTGGATGTTGGATGCAACATCTGCAAATGGAATTAAATGCAAAGCTGCAGTGTCAACTTTAGAAAACAACAAGCTCTTTTGTAGAAAGAAGCAGTGGCAGATTAGGTGTGACTGCAGCCTAAATAGCATCAGAGCAAGGCAATCAAACTCAAACTTAAAAAGCATTCAGAAAAAACTCGAAAATTGGTCCGGGTGCAGATTCATTAAGACTCTGCTTAAATCAGTCAATAACAGCTCAATAAAACTTGAAATGCCCATCCGAGAGCTGCAAGTCAAATGGATTTCAGAACCTTGTTGACTCAGGCATGATTGAAGTGAGTGTTTTGAAAAACTGCTGGTCTGAAGGGTTTTTGAAGGTTTAGTTATCAAGCAGCCGACAGCGTCTCAAGCGTAAAAAAACACAATCAATTTGTTTTTTACGATACATTCGGATTCAAACCCTGTCCCTCAGGAAGGAGAGAAGGAGAGAGAGAGAAAAAGAAACAAAGAGAGACAAATTTCTCTCATTTTCTATCACTCTGTCTACACACATCTCCTGCTCACTGATTCCTTCACAGGATACACACCAACGTGTGAGCATGCGTGCATGTATGCACGCACACACACACACACACACACACACACACACACACAATCACTCACACAGACACACACACACACACAATCACTCACTCACTCACACAGACACACACAAAATCACTCACACACACACACAGACACACACACACAACCTGACCATCATCTTCAAATAAGGTTACATTTTCCTGATCAAATAGAAAATAAATAGCATCAGTATCAGTTTTCCACAAAAATTAAGATTATACAAAAACCAAGAAGAAAAAAACATAATTACAAAGCAAAATCATTTTCCATCAAATCAATTTACACAGAAAGTACCTTTAAGACAAAGTGAATATCAAGGACGCAACAGGAGTAAAAACAAGAGTGGGGGGGTAAACATTTGAGTGTGACACTCACTTCCTGTTTGACCCCCTAAAAACACAGATTATCCTGAAAGAATGAAAATATTGCTAAAATATTTTTTTTTTCAGTTTTTTTTTACCCTCTTCTCTTCATCCCATCCCTCTAGCATAATGATCAGACAAGAATAAACAGATTTTCCTTAGTTCACACCGGGAAAAACAATGATCTGCTGACTGCTGAGCCTTAAGGAACAGATGCTCAGGGTTCAGAAATCCAACTGGATTACTGTGTTTTTCTTTTGGTCTGAAACACATGTGGTGTGCATTATTTGTCTTCCAGTAACCTTTGTGTTGGGTGGGGTTTACTAGTCTGCTTGGATACATTTTTGGTTAGGAATTGGGGGGGTTCTAAACTTCAACTTTGTCAAATGTAACCATGTGAAATGAGTGAATTTGTAGAACTTTTAACCAGAAAATCAACAACGTGCGCCACATCATCAAAATGAAATGTACCCTGTGGAGTTTCTGAGTGGGTCCACATTATGTTTGTATTGCGCACGAGGTTTCACATGTATGCACATGGGCACACAAGCGAAGTGCCCATGCTGCCGATAGCATGCTATTCCGTTGATCGACAGTTGGTGGCGGTAATGTGCAAATAAACTTAGCAATATGCCAACAAATGCAGGGAAGAAGAAGATTGCTAGCAAGTAAACATGGATGTAAACAATGCACAAGTTGAAATATAAATAAATCGGCTTTACAAATGTTTTATGAGGAAGGAAATGCATTTGACGCATTTGTCAAGCCTGAAGTATACTGAACACACAATGTGTTTTGGTGAGTACCACTGAATGTAAACATAACTTTGTTTGCAAGAAAGCTCCACAGGGCATCTTTAAACACACACCAAAAAACATAATCTTTAAAGATGGAATGTTTTGGGATTTTTTTATGAAATACCCCTTTAAAATTACACCCACCGCACCACAAACATCCAAAATTTCAAAATAAAAGAAAAACAGCCACTGCCAATCCAGTTCTTTCCTCCCCTCTTTAAGGTCTGTTAAAAGTGGAATTCTGCTGAATTTCAGCACTCACATTATGGCCTCATACAGTTAACATGTGATGTGAATTCAGAATTGGAGCCGGCCTTCCCCTTTATGGTATCTGCTACACTAGTGTTTCTCCCATAATACACTACAGAAATATCCAGAGACATATGTATATATATAAAAACATTATCATCATCATCATTATCATCAGTAGTACTTAGAGTAGAGTAGAGTAGTAGTAGTAGAGTAACAAGTAAGAAGAAGGAACAGTATTGTACTTTATATCATTATCATCATCTTCATCAGTGGTTATTTAATGTTGAGGGACTTTAGGCCCGTCCTGGAACCCGACAGAATGAGAGAGGAGTTAGCGCCAGAACCATCTGTGTGTGTCTCTGTATATGTGTGTGAGCCTGTACGTATGTGAGTGTGTATGAAATATTTTGGTGCATCAATCAAGTGTTGGTATGCGAGATTTGTTTGACCTGGATACACGTACTCTCTGTAGCTCTGTCTTCTTATATTTACAGTAAATATGTACCTGCGTCTGTGTGTGTGTGTGTGTGTGTGTGTGTGTGTGTGTGTGTGCACGTGTGCGTACGTGTGCGTGTGCGTGTGTGTCTGGTCTGTGCGGCAATGGTTTTGGGACATTTGTGTGAAATTGCTTCTTTTGTTTATTAATGTATTGTGCTATCCACGCATGAAATAAGCATCTCTGACCAAAAGATAAATACGACGCCACAGTACAGACTCTGACTCGGTTGGTTAAATGTCAAGGCAAGTTAGACACATGATAAACTTGATTAGTGTTGCACCAAAAGAGAAATTTCATCTCTTATTTAAAGGCTGATTTGAAGCAGGCCAGCTACCAGTTTTGGATACTGACCTGCAGTTTGATAAACCAGCCACTAATTAAAATGACAGTCTGGACTTTTGGACAATATTCATCTTCTGATCTGCAACATAATGTGTGTACAGCAAAAAGTGAACCAGTTTCACACAAGTCTGTCAGAAAAAAAAGGTGCAGTCTTTACCTCGGATCACTGAGTTTGTGCGCTTTTTCACAAAAAAGCCACGCCCTCGATGATACAAGATAAAAAGAACAGTGGATTTCGTACCTTTTTCTCTCCCAATACTTTCACCATCAACCTCATGTCTTTTCCCTGTCCCCTAACCTCCGTGCTATCCAATCTCTGTGGAGCAGCACCTAGGTGGCGCTCTCCCCGGCCCCAGAGGAGGAAGAAGAGGCCCCGCTGATCTTGGGCTCGGGCTGGTCAGAGTGAGCCGTCTGCGGGGAAGAAGGGGTTGGTGGGTCCCCTCTCTCGCCTCGCTCCTGGAGGTTGCGCTGGTTCCTGGCGGCCTCGGTGAGCATCTGCATCCGGCGGTCCTGGTGCTCCTCCAGGCCTCGCCAGAGATCTGCACGCTCCCTCTCTCGCTTCATTTCCCTGGAGAGGCGGGTTGAAGGGAAAAAGGAAAAAGAGAGGGATGAAGAGGGATGGAGAGGAATGAAACAAGAAATGAACTGAAATGTTTCAGACATGCCAAAGTACTCTGGGACCTGAGAGTAAAAATCCTAAGGGGATCTTTGGTGAATACTTAAATATAAGGAGGGTTGTCTCAAAGACAACTTGAGAAATTGTTAACAGGAAGGCATTCAGTGTAAAAAAACTGAAATCCCTGGAGATATGTTGGAGTGTTTTGGATTTACCATCATACTTTCTCCTGAAATATCCTTTATAGTACAGTAATTGTACTGTGTAGACCACCAACTGCAAAGGATGTGTTCTCGAATCATTTATCGGTTGTTGTGTGATGTTAATGAAGTGCTCTTAATAGACAATTTAAATCTTAATTAGTTAGACAAAAAACACAAAAATGAAAAGATGCCACAAATAGGTTTCAGTTGGCACAAATGATTTAAAAAAAAAAAAAAGTGCAACACGGGTTATGGTTGGCATGTCGGATTATAATCTCACATTAGTTGCAAGAAAGTTGTCAAAGGCCCAGTACAGAAAAATAAATGGAGATATATACATTTGATACTGTATATTGCTAAGAAAGACTTGAGTATGTTATTAGTTATTTGAGAATAAAATAAGGGATTAATCCAATTTATGGTATAATTTATGAGCAATTGATGACTTTATGGGACCTTTAAGCAGGTCTAAATGAATTAAATTAGGCATATCTAAATGTTAAAGTTATTCCCCAGAAGCACAATAGAAAACAGACTTTACCTTGGCTGAGTGACATCCTATGGCATTTAATGAAGACAAGAGATGCAACCTTGAAAACATCTATTAAATCAGGTTTAGCAATTGATGGGTTAATATATAAGGGTCTTAGAAACAGCTTATTTCTTTCTTGACGTCATTTAACAGGCAAAAAGAAACTATAAGAGCAGTTTTACGGGGACACTAATGGTACCTGCACATCTTAATCAAACAAGACACACCATGTAAATAAATCAGCTTTAGAGTTGTTGGTAAGCTTTGCTCCGAGCCAGGCTAGCTCTTTCCCCTGCCTGCCCTAATGCGAAAGTTAACCACGCCCTGACTCCAACTCCGTACTTATCTCACACACATGAGATTGATATTGATATCTCACTCTCGGAAAGAAAGCAAAAATGTCGAACTACTCCTTTAAGTTTTGTTTCCCAATAGTATCCACTATCTTGAGTTCAAAACTGGGTAATGAACAAGTGGAATCATGATGTGATCCATGTTGAAAAGATGACCTAAGTGATACATACTTACAATGTGAAATATAATGTGATGGATAATGGAACAAATGCCTTCTATTTCTTTCTCTTGTTTTCACTATTGTATCCAGTGACACAAATACAAGCACACACACACACACACACACACACACACACACACACACACACACACACACACACACACACACACACACACACACACAAAGAGTGTGAGTCATACTCACTTCTGTTTCTCCACTTTGTAGGAGGCAGTGAGATCATCAAACAACTTGCTGTTCATCTCCATGAAGGTCTTGAGCACGTTGTAGATCAGAGACACAATGGTCCTGAAGAGACAGAGGAAGAAGATAATGAACCTCATGAACCAATCTCATGACATTATGGGTTAGGAGATAGAGGTTAGAAAAGCCTGTGTTTTGGGGAGATTAACCCATTGGCAACCATATGTGTTGCCTGTGTATCTGGTAGATTACTATCTGTAATGCAAACATTTTAGCATACACTGTTAGATGATACTGTAGGAGGCTTGTACATTTTTGTCAGTGTTGGGAAATTAGAGTTTGTATCAGCTGTGAAGCTAAATGCTCTGTAATATTCTTACATATTAGCAGTAGTGGAGAGTAACTAAGTACATTTACTTAAAGGTCCCATGTTGTAAAAAGTCTTTTTTTATTATAAAGCCGGTCAAAGTGCTATATAAATACTGTGAAAGTATCAAAAAATGCTCAATAAGCAAGAAAAATGCACACAGCCCATATTCAGAAACAGTGCCTTTAAACGAGTCGTCAGGACTTATGTATGGTTGTGATGTCACAACTATACCAAATATAGATAGAAAGTGCTGCTACAGTGCCGTTACAGTCATTCCCTGGCTGCAATGGCGGTGCACACCCTGAAAGACGCGGGAAGACCCAGAAATGCTGACCAATCAGAGCAGACTATACTTTTTCGGGAGGGGGTCTCAAAGAGACAGGTACTAAACTTAGACAGATGGTGAATACAGGTATATTCAGACAGACAGTATAAGAAAAACAATGTGTTTTTTGAACATTAACATTAACATTAGCAAGTAAACATGTTCAATAGTAGAAACCCAAAATGAAATTATGAACCTGAAAACAAGCATGATATGGGACCTTTCAGTATCATTTTGAGGTACTTTTACTTTACATGAGTATGTTCATTTTTTGTTACTTTTACATTTCAGAAGAAAATAATGTACTTTATATATATATATATATATATATATATATATATATATATATATATATATATATATATATATATATATATATATAATAAAGTTTTTATAGATCAGTTAATACAATATGATGCACTGTTCTTGGTTAAACAGCACAAGAGCATGTCATGTAGTTAAATAGGTCCCCCATTGACCAGCTGAGCAACATCTAAATGCTGCTTACATGTGAATGCAGTAATAATAATCACACATTAAAATGTTATAACACTTTGAAACAGAGCACTGTGCATAATGAGTATTATATATATATATATATATATATATATATATATATATATATATATATATATGTAAGTAAAAATGTGAATGCAAGACTTTTACTTACAATGCAGTATTTTTACATGGTAGTATTATTAATTTTACTTAAACAAAAAGCATCTGAACACTTCATCCCCCATCCAAACTATAATACAGCTTTAGGTTACACCCATATTGACCCTAGGTATCAAAAATCTTTGAGTTATGAGTTGTATTAATTTGTGTGTGTTTGTGTGAGCCACTGACTGGTTCCAGTGCTCCTTGGAGACTCTGTAGAGGGTGGCGAATACCAGCGGCAGGATGACTTGACAGTTCTCCTCTATCAGACTGAGGATGTATTCGTTGTTCCAGAAGTAAAGAGCCCGCTCCGCTACCTAAAACAAACACACAGACAGAAGAGTTGACTTTAATTTATCAAAGTTGTGACAGGATTCTTATCATCAGACATATGTTTGTGCCCAAAGTTTGAAGTTATCCAAGTAACAGATCTTCAGTGGATTGTTTTTTCTATAGTGATATGATAAATCTGTAGGCAATTAGGACACTGTTTCATTTTGGGTCGATTTTTAAATATTTGATGCTTTTAGATAATAGTTTTGAACATGTCAGTGTGGTTTTAATGTAGGAAGGTGTGGTGTTTACCTGGAAGTGAGGGCTGGAGATACAGGCTGCGATCTGTTTGAAGAGTGGCTCCTGGACCCGGATGAACTGAGACGGTTCGATCACATCCAGGATCTCCTCAATTTCCCCCAGAAACATCACCTGAATACGCAGGCACCCAGACACCACATTTTTATAATCGATACAGAAAAGACATCTCACAACTCCCAGAAGTGGATTGAAATATGTTAAGTTTGGAGAAATACTTCACAATACAGAAGTCCTACAAGAAATGGTGCTGTCTCACCTCTTTCTGGGTGCAGGTTTTTGGCCAGTACTTGAGCAGCCCTCTGATGATCTGCAGAGAAAATATGAAGCACATTAATATGAATAAACACTGCAGCCATTAGCTCAGCAGGGTAGCTGGCTGCCGCCCATATGTGCCATCCCCATTAACTCATATTAATACTCTGGCTCGTTTTTCACTGTATTGATGCTAGTGAATGAAGAAACAGTTTTTAGCAAATGTTCTAATTTAACCTTAGACCAGTTGAGTTTAGATTGGTGAACTATTCACATGGACTAACAATAATTGCAATGTTTGAAGGTTATGTGACTGGTAACCTCCGTTTATTACTACTTGATTCTTATTCCGTAGCTTTGTCCATCATTTCTATCAGTGATGTACACACTAAAGTAAACCCCTCATTGCACAGGAAAATGTTGTACGGTAGGTCAAAGTTGAATCAGGGAGATGTTTACAACAGACAGTTTGGGAAAAACGTTTATTGTTCGACCTTTGTTTTCCAAGTTATTTACCTTCAAATAACTTTAGATAACCTGAGGGGGTTATTAAAAGCCGTGATAATGGATTGTTTGACACTTGGGGGGCATCAGAACAAGCTGTAAACACAACACTGACATATTATCACCTTAAAATGTTTACGTACTGTAACATACATGCCAACAAACTGTTGATTACTATCATGCAGACACAGAGCAACACTCATTATGAGTCATATTTCTGGCTGCCTGGAGAATGCAAGTCCAATATTCACTCTCCTTATTAGCTCTGTTTTGGTCTCCACCAGCTGCTGAGGGAAATATATGGCTCTTGAGCTGCTAAATGCTCCACTATGTTCACCAGGTGCCATGCCATTGGTCCCACTTTTGTTTATTTAACTTAGTTCACAGTAGAGCTGTTAAAGTTATATCACCCAAAAGTCTTTCTTTAGGAGTCATACAAAGTCATACGTTATGATTTATATATTATCTGTTCAATTGAGCAATAGAGTCTGAAAAGTAGTAAGGCCGGCAGTTACTAAACTCTAACTGAGTGTGTATTATTTGGAGTAATGGGCCTTCAGAACAATGGTCTAATATGACATCTTTCGAACTATGGCGGTTTTGGAATAATGGGCCGCTGGGCAGTCGTCGTTCACCAGCTAGTTGCTAATTTGTCTGTCTGCTATTTGGTGACGGGCAGATAGTGTACAGTGGGCTTATCAGAACATTTAGGCTAAAACAGCTGCCTGCTGCTGCTTGAAAGATTGATAAAACAATAAAGTTGAAGGCCATTAAACCCAAAACAATGCGCTGAAAGATGCTAAAATGCTTTGTAAATCTACAGACTGAGATAATTCTCTGTAGGTTTGTCACTTGATGCGACACCTTTCACATTACATGTAGTCATTTGAGCAATTGTTTACAGAAAAATATTGATTTGTGCAGCTTTAAACCTATACGATTCTTTCTTGCCACATTTGACTTCTTTATAGTGAATGATGTTACCCTGGTCCAATACCACAGTAATTATCTTAGTTAACAGAAATTAAATTTGATTAGCAAGTGTGTTGTAGTAAATACAATAATGTAATGAAACACAGTCTTACATATTCAGTCACTGTAGCATCTTTTTCCATAAACTGCACCACACAGTAGGCCAGCTGTAAGGACAGAGGAGAAGTGGTTAGAACACACACACACACACACACACACACACACATACACACACACACACACACACACACACACACACACACACACACACACACACACACACACACACACACACACACACACACACACACACACACCAACACAAAAACCCACACACATTCCCTGAAGCTGTCAAAAAGACAAGGGGGATCTTAGCACTTATCCCTCTGGATTACACATGGCTAAAGATCGGAAAGACAAGTTTTCCAAGGAGAGATGTGTGCGTGTGTGTGTGTGTATGTGTGTGTGTGTGTGTGTGTGTGTGTGTGTGTGTGTGTACTTCTACATCAGCTTATGTCTCCTCTTATATGATCTGCAATCATTTCCTATAATTCAGTGTGTGTGTGTGTGTGTGTGTGTGTGTGTGTGTGTGTGTGTGTGTGTGTGTGTGTTTTGCGGTTGCCCCCTCCACCCAGGCCCGTTGCCGTGGCAAGTGGACACCGTGGCGACGGAGACTGTGTGTGCGTGTGTTTACTTCGGAAGGAGTGATGTCACACACACAAAGTCCCTTAAGGGCAATGTGAGATAGAGTTTAGACCTCTTGTCTCTGCCTCTCTGTCTTTCCTCTTCTGTCCTATTTATACCTTTGCCGTGTTCAAAGGATTACTGTAACTGGTCTATTTTACGACTTTTAGATAAGTAAGTTCAAGTGTCAGCGATATAAAAGTATGCTGGATTGTCCAATTATATAGTTACAGACAGTAGAGGTTGTGTACTGCCAGATTATTGATGGTTGTTCTCAGACAATCTTTTTGTAGGACAATCACTTTTTACTTTTTTCTTTTTTTGTTTCTGTCTTTGTCTCATTCCTGACCTGTAGCTCCATTGTCTGTCTCTCTGCCTGTCTGGCTTTCACATCTTCAACGGCTTTCATCTTTTTTACCCGTCTAATCCCTTTTTCCTTCTGACGGTGCACCTTTCTTGTTCTTCTCCTCTCGCTTCATCCCTAACTTTACAGTCCCTCACTCGCACCACAACATGGTTACAGGAGCAGAGGGAAAGAGGGAGCGGAGGCTAAAAAAAAAAAAAAAAGGGATCTGTGACAGAAGGGATGTCAAGTTTGAAATGAAAGGAAAAGTAGGAAAAAAAGGGGATTAAAATAAAGGTGCTGATCGGTCAAACTATTTAAAGTATTAGCGAGGTATTAGAGAAGCTGTTTGGGGTAAATGTGAAGTTGGATTCTGTTGTCAGGCTGGGCTTTGTAGGTGCAGGAGGCCGTTGTTAGGCTAAGGATTATGGACATTATAGTGTTTTTAAGGCTGAGATTTTAACAATATTGATTTGAGCTCTAATGGTGGATTCTTGTCTGTAAAGTTGTTACGACCTGCATGTCAAAAAGTAGCCTTTCCATGCTTTTAATACTACTTTCAATGACTCGGTCAGGTATAAACAACATAAGTCAGCCTGATCTGTGAATCAGGCTGACTTATTCACAGTGTCAGTTTTGAATTTGAGAACATGCTGTTAAGTTTGTTATCGACTCGAAACTTGATAATTGGAACCATGATGTGTAACCATGTTTGTGGTGTTGCTCTAACCGCTGTTACTACAATTCAGTGACATGAATATAAATGAGAAAACCCTTCATAGGTTACGGGAAGGATGATTCAAACATGTTTCACAGTGTTGAGAAACCTTTAAGATGGATAAAAGGTGCTGCTGTGATATTATGTATTGATATTTAGATCCAGAACTGGGTCACTCCCGTAGAGCCACACCTACTAAGCACAAAACTGCTGTCCACTGGCATCATGTATCCCCCGTGACCCCTGTCAAACCCAGTGTGTGTTTGAGTTTGTGAATAATGTATGTGTGTGAACCACAGGGAGAGAGATGGGGAGGAGAAATGTAGGGCACGGTGATGCTGAGACTCAGAATACACACACACACACACACACACACACACACACACACACACACACACACACACACACACACACACACACACACACACACACCTCTGTACAAACTGTACCTTCTGCATAATTAAAATAATGTGTGGCAGGAACAAAATGCACACACGCACACACAATAGACTGGCTGCCATCTGTGTTGTCAAATATTATAATAACCCAAACACACATTTACACACACTCAAACACCAAAGAAACCAAAGGCACGCACGCACGCACACACACACGCACGCACGCACGCACGCACGCACGCACGCACGCACGCACGCACGCACGCACACACACACACACACACACACACACACACACACACACACACACACACACACACACACACACACACACACACACACACACACACACACACACACAGTAATTCAAAGGTGAGCGCATCTCTCTGCGGTATTGTCTGTGACCCAACTCTGCCTCCTAGTGGTACATTTGACACATTGCAGGAACCCCTTATTATTACTACCATTCATGTATTGAATGTATTCATGTTGAAAAAGACCTGAATTTCTTCTTAGTAGAGATGCCAATAGTTGGAGGAATAAGGTCTCTAAAACCTACAATAACGCATGCCTTAGTCAGTACTTTGGGTTTCATTTGATAGTTTGAGTTTACTGAGGTAGACTACATATGGTTTCAGTGATACCCTGGCAACCACAAAATATAATTCAGACTCAGAGTTTTGTTGCTTTTCTTTGCTTGAAAATGGTATCCAGAACACAAAATATCAGCTGAAAGGTACAACAGACTATCACATAAACATCTGTTTCCTGCATGCAGATTTAGACATTGCATCAAACTATATCAACACATTTTGGTACAGTGTAACTGCATTTGTGGTATTGAAACGAAACAAACTAAATGAGTGTCAAACGAAAAATAAATGTCGAACATTTTTAAAGCAGAAAGGTATCAAAAGAAACGTGGGGTAATAAGGCATGAATAATTGACCTAATAATTCATTTTATCAAAATCAAAATCGCAGGAGGCGCAATATTTGCTAAAGGCAAAATATATGTCAAAATACCATTCTGAATTAAGTATTGTGGTGCTGCAGAGATGTCCCGGCCTACAAATGGTACCATACAGACTTAAGAAAAAATCTTTCTTTGGTACAGATTGTCGCAAAAAAATCACACCACGATCATTTTAATATATTTTTCCATGAAAATGAGAATAATGATGCAAAAAAAAAAGACAATTTCCTCCAATATCGTGAATCATATTGCAATTGCAGTATCAGTAATTTATTTATTTATTTAAACATTTTAATTAGAGGATAAACCCCTTGAGATGCACCATGTCGTTTTCAAGGGCTAATCGCAATTAGATATTTTGCCAACTCGTTCAGCCCTAGTGGTGATACTAGCCATTACGAAATAGTCCAAAATACAAACAAAGGCATTTAAATACTGGAGTTTGCAGGAAAAGGTCACTGACCTGTGCGTGAAAGATGGAAAGGGACTTTGCCGTGTGTAGCGGGATGAGAACCCGAACCAGGAACTGTTTGTGTTCAGCCTTCAGTGGCAGGGCGAAGCCATTTATGATGCTAAAGGAGAGGAAAAGACAGGACAGTTACAGTTTGTATAATACTTTCATCATGTAGCACTCTTTTTTTACATCACGTTTGCTTTCTTCCTGGCAAAAACAACAAGGTGATGTTTTTGTTATTTTATCTCTGCATTTACACAAAAACATAACATATTACTCATAAAATCTACTACTAACATCTGCGTAGGCATGTGCATTCGTCTGTTTGGTGGAGTTTATTCTTGTACTGTGTCCGTTTCCAAGTGACTGGACAAATGCGTGGTCTGCTGTTCACTGCTGCACTGACTGACATAGTGGTAGTTCAGCATGCAGAAGGAAGAGTATGAGCAGTGGACGAGTGGGAACTAAACTTGAGAAGTATGACTCTTATTTAGCAGCACTTTATTTATCTGTTTGTCTCTGTATCAGTCAGTCAGTCTGTCTGTCTGTCTGTCTGCCTTCATTTTTCTAATAGCATCTTTGTTTAATAGAACATTTCTTTAATATCGCCCTCCTGCTGTTCCTCTCATCTTTCTTCCTGCCTCCTGTCTTCTTCCTCTCTCGCTTTCTTTCTGTACAATGCATCCTCGCTCGCCCATCTCTCTCTCCCTCTCTCCGTGTGTGGGAGGAGCTATAAATACCCCTGTTACCACCAACATGAATACCAACCTCTCTCTCCTCTCCTGCTCTCCCTCCTTTCTCCACTTCTGACTCACCGTTCACTCACTCATCCTCTCTCCATCCCTCATCCCTCCATTCCTCACTCTCTTCTCACCTTGAATTCATCATATCCTCTAACTCTCCTCTCTTTTCTCTACATTAACCCATAGCTCTCAAACCTCAAAAGTCATCGTCCATTTTTGATTTAACTTCAGGTGAAATGGTGGTCATCGGTTGGAAGAAAGGTTTCAGATTTTGTCTGAAGCTCTTTATCCTTCATGTTGGGAAAAACTAAATCAAAAAATGTTACGCTAAAAATATTTAAGCACTTAACCAGCATTCAGACAAATCACTCTCTCTAAATCTTCTGAATCCATCCCTCTTTTCAACTCTCTTGATTTTTTTCTATGTTTAGACATGGGGCGACAGTAGCTCAAGTCCTTGCATGGACGAAGTACGGAGTGTGGACCGGTAGCTGGAAGGGTGTCTGTTCACCTCATTTGCACTGCCGAGGTGTCCTTGAGCAAGGCGCTAAACCCCCAACTGCTCTGGGCGCTATCCTGTGAGGCAGCCCCCTCGCTCTGACATCTCCCTATACATAATGTGTGTATTTGAGCCTGTGTGTGTAAATATATATAACATGGTGAAGTATAGTAAAGTATAACTATGTTTTTCTAACATCAATAAAGAGTATTTCAAAGCCCTTCCGTCTTATCAGTGTCAAAAAATGAAAGACAAAGACAGAGCTAGATTCCAGCCCAGAATGCCCTTGAGAGAAATTATTTATTGACTCTAATACTGATTTGTTTGTTTGTTTGCTTGATTTCTCATCTTCCATCGTCATTTGTTTATTCTCTGTTTCCTTCCATGTGTCCGTGTCTCAATCCTTCTATCAACATGTCTGTTTATGTAACACAAGTGCGTCAATATAACAATGTCATTGCTAGTTTCTCCGTCTCAAACTTGAGTAAGGAGAGATAAAGCTCTGCAGCATGTCTACATCTCACATGGGAGGAACATTGATCTGCTTTCTTTACAAGAAAGAAACTGTAACTCCCCTCTCCTTTTATGTACGTTAGCATAACAAGGCCAATTCCTACCTAGTCTGCTAATTAGCTAGGTTGTCATGTAGCTTGGATTTTTACATCATCAAAGTGAAAGGCCGGTGTTAACGGCAGCAGCTAGCTGGTTATCAGAGTTCAAATGTTTCTCAGAGAAAGACACACAACTCTGAGACGAGCAAATATAACTTTTTTGGTCAAACTGACGTTAGCCAACAGAAGCTAGTTATCACTTGCTTTTAATAATACAAGCTCTGTCAAACTAGTGCAGTCTGTCTAGTAAAAATGTCTGCTTTAATAGAGTTGAATAATGAAAAACAATGGTAACAAAAGCTTCCAGAAACTAGAATTTCCTTGAGAGAAAAGCAACTATTCATAGCTTTCTTTTTTAGTTGTTGCCCCTTCTTCCAGTCTTTATGCTAAGCTAAGCTAAACTAGCGACGCCCTGACTCCAGTTAAAGTACAGTAAAGCACAGACATGAGGTTGATCTTGTGTGTTTCCCAAACTGTTGAACTATTCCTTTAACATCATTCTGCATACAGAGGGAGTAAGGAAAACAAACTAGATAATATCACCAATCTTGTTTGTATTCATCCTTCATTTTCTCTCTCCCTTCCTTTCTCTTTATTGCTGTCATCTCTCCATTCTTGTTTCCATCGATTTGTGTACGAGCTCAGGCAAAGAGCAAGACTTGATTATCAGTTTGGGTTCCTTCCTTGCTCTCTCCTTCCTATCTTCTTCATATTTCTCTTACTGGCCTCAGAGACAAAACAACACACCTCTGAGTCATTTCTCATGTACGTATTTAACCCTCCTCGTTTTGTCTCTTCTTCCTGCCACCCCCCAGCTTTACTCATTCGCCTCCTGCCTTTTAACTCATTTCTTATTCTGTCGGGCTTTGCACCCACAGTTGGGTTTACCTGATAAGAAAGAGGGAAGAATGATAATAAATCAAAAATAAATGTACTGTTTTTTGTGTTGAGCAGTTGCAGTATTGGTTATGCTTTGTCGCCATTTTTCGTAGTTGCTTAATTCACTGGGTTACCAGCTGTCTCATGAATAGGCACAGCTGGCCAAGTACAGTATGTGTGTATATAAGTGGGTGTCTGTGTGTTAACACTCAGCTCCAAATGCATTAATTAAGCCACGATGTACAACAAAGTATGCTTTCCAGCAGAGCAGCAGAGTATGCTCCAAAGTGTCAGCGTGATTGTGAATACGAACCTGCCGAGGATTTCCAGAAGCTCCGCGACTCCGTTGAAGTGCTCAGTTTCATATATGAACCTGAAGATCAGATACAACCGACACAAAACACACACACACACACACACACACACAAACACACACACACATAGAGTGACTTGTAATGATGCATTGGTAGGTCAAGCAAAAAGTAAGAGCAACTTAAAGAAAGACTGCAATTCTTGAAATAGTAAAACATTGTTAACTTCCTGTAAAATTACAAATGCATATAATTCCCTGGCATTCTTGCCTTTTCTAAGGAATTGATTTATATCATGATGTACTGTGTCTGGAATACAACTCTGTCACCTATGTGATGTTATCATGTGAGAGAGACATGAAGTGCAATAACTGCTGTCAAAATGTAATTGAGACAGAAATAGAGCATGTTGCAGCACTGCAGCTCTCCTGTGCCTGCATTATATTGCAAAGACAACAATTCAGTCACACTTGGTAAAGGGTTAAGATGAAACATGATTGTACATCACAGCACTCTTGTTGGTCAAAGCTGTTTAACCAATTATTTGAGGAGATTAGTGTAGCAACTCTCAGGATAGATGTGAGTGTTAGGACTACAAATGTGCACAGTCATGTTTGTGCATGCTGTGGCAGAATACTACTTTTTCTGAGCCAGAAAAATACTATTAATAATTCTCAAAAATTTAGACGACATGTCCCAACCTAATCCCATTTTCCTCTGTGTTGCTGCCCCATTGACATATTGTGCAGACCATAATTACAGTGTACGAGCAGCTGTGTGGGAAAACTGTTAACGTCAGCCTCCTAGGTGTAGTTCAGAGTCAGCAAAAACAACTACAGAAGCATTAACAAATTGGTGACCAAACGGGTGCAAAGCCATCACCACTGACACTCATATATAAAAAAAAAAAATCTAATATTATTATCACTAGTACTGATGCGGCTAATTAAAAAGGAGCTGTAAACTGTTTGTCTGGTTTCACTTAAATAATAATAAATAACCACTCCAAATAATAATCATGAAAATCATGACGCACCAAGCTAAAACAATGCATTACAGAGGTCATTAGCACAGCTTTTTGCCCTGCTGATGGTCTTTGTTGGCTAATAATTGATTTATTGAATGCTATAAATAGCAGTCTTAAATCCTGTGCATTGGATTGGTGAAAGGCAGCCTGTACCTGAGGAAGATGTTGTTGATCTGTTTGCGGATGTAGGCTCGGAGGCCCAGTAGTTTTCCATAGACACGGTGTAGGATGGTCTTTAGGTACTCCCTCTCCCTGGGGTCCTCGCTGTCAAACAGCTCCAGGAGCTACACACACACACACACACACACACACACACACACACACACACACACAAGATAATGACAGACACAAATACAGTACGTTTGTATTATGGTTCTTGTGGAGACCTTTTCTGACTGCATTCATTCTCTACTTTTTAACTGTTTAACTATTCTTAAACATAAATTGCTAAACATCCGACCGTCAAAATAATCTTGTTTGTTACATTTTCTTTCTCTTGTGAAAATATTTCATCATGGTGGTATTTTTACCACCCACCAAGCAAAATGAATATTACATTAACTGTATTTTTTTACTGATCAATTTCTAAAATAAAGCAGGACATTAGACATAAAAATTTAACTGTCTTTTAGTCAATTTTTATTTATATGTGCCCTAACTTAGATATCAAAATTTGAGAGCACTCCAGTAGGGATTTTACTAGGTTCTGCGATGGCTGGTGTTTTAGAGGAGCGCTTCATTTATTTATACCTTTTCATTTATCAGGATTTTAGAAACATTTTAGAGCTTTGGATTTCACAAGAGCAAGAGAGAGAGAGAGATAGATAGAGAGATAGAGAGAGCGATAGAGAGAGAGAGAGAGCGAGCGAGAGAGAGAGAGGATTACCTGCAGGACAAACTTCTGGTCGACGTAACGTTTGGCCATGGAGGGCTGGAAGTCCGGGCTCTCCAGAAAGCGCAGAAAGAACTCGTACACCAGCTAACAGAGGCACAAACAGTTAGCAATTAGACATCATTTAGTGTCTGTGTTTATCTCCTTATGGAATAGTTTGACATTTTGGGATTGGTATTTTTTTTAAATTGCACACAATGTTATTGTTTTTTTTTAAAGCTGCTCCAGGTAACATAGCATGATAATCGCTCAAAATGGCAGCAAGAGGTGACTCTTTCAAAAAATCTGAGTTTAAGCACCCAGAAATCTTAAAAGGTGACATAAAATAGCTTCACCTGCTGACTGTATTATTACGTTTAGATCAAAAGATCCCAACTGAGCTAGAAAGGGAAAAAAGATGTTGCTTTATGAGACAGTTTGGACTTCCAACGTTACGTTTTGATTCATCTCTTCCTGAAGGTGCAGAAGTGACTGAACACCACAACCAACTGTCCTCTGGGCAAACATCAAAAGTGTATTCAGGAGATGGGGTGTTCTTCTTTGCTAGAGCTCCATTTTGTGATTCTGGCTTATAAAACAGGAACATTTGGGCCTTAAATCTAAAACTACAGATTCAACTGATCAGCTGAACGCTGCATTAAAAGCAACACCTGGTGGGAGTTGTGTGCATTATGGCATCGTCAGTCCTCCAAAATCTATTATATAATATATAGAAGGGCCCAGTTTTAACGGCATTAACTGATATTGCATTGTGTTTCACTTAAAAACCAAGCATCCACAACAATTCCCAAACTTGTTTTTGGCGGAAAAAGCCAAAGTCAACATGTTTTGCTCAATATATCTTTTCCAAGACAAACTGTCTTTTACCCCTGCAGGGGACAATGCATGACATTATGTAAATCGTCAGGATATGGTTATAATTTTACCACAACGTGAATTTGTGTGTTGTATGTATGAGTAACCTGCAGATGCGGCCAGGAGGCTTCGAGTGTTGGCTCATCTTCCTCAGGATCAAACTCTGGATTCTCGCTGGGTGGGAGAGTCCGGAAGATATTTACCGAGATCTGGACAAACACAAACAAGGAGGAGGAGGAAGAGGGAAGGAGAGCAATGGCAACAGGAGGAGCGTGAGGAAGAATATGGGAAGAGGAAAAGATGGAATGGATGAGAGGAGAGATGTGGATAGAGGAAGGGGATAAGGGGAGATGAGGGAAAAGCAGATCAGAGGGAAAAGGGAAGGGAAAGGGGAAGTGAAAAGGGAAGGAGGTGGAGAGGTAGAAAGGCAGATTAAAAAGAGCCCCTTGACATTCAGAACATTCCTGTTCATGATATGGATATCCTTGCCATAAACTCAGGATTGAGAGAAAACAGAGGGATACAATAGCTGTATTTTCCCAAAACTATGGTCTATGAGTCTCTGAGAAACCAACAACTCTGAAAAAAACATCCTTTGACTCATTCCTAGACTTCATCCTGCTGATATTTTAACATGGTGCACGTCACAGATGTGCATCACCAAATTAGCTCTCAGGATAGATCCGGGATGAATAGCTGGTGTTATAAAACGATGCCAATTATCATTCAAATTTAAATTTTTCATGAGTCCTTTGTCAAAGGTACAATTAGGTGGGTTTCCATCCACTAAATCGTGTTTGATGCTGTTCACTGACTGTGTTTGAGAAGAACAACTGGTAAGTTATGTAACCTGACTGCTCGCAAACTCATGATTTATTCAACAAATGCATATCCACTGGCCATTTAGTGCATAAACTACAGTACAAAAAGCAAGTGTGGTAAATCCCAACGCCCCAATTCAGCATTCTTTTCTCTTCTGTTCTTTCCTTCTCTCCAAACGTCTGCTTGCATTAGTAAAAGTTCTCACTGCAGGAGGATATAGGCTCATTTTACATTACCATGTAAACCTCACTTGGATATAAAAAAAAAAGGGTACAAATCGTTGAGAAATAACTACAATTAGACTAAAATTACACAATATTTCCACGTTTGGGAAACATCATCTGGCTCTCTAACTTTTCTTTCTTGGCCTCCCTCTTCCTTCTGTATAACATGTATTCTGTTGCACTGCACTCGGGCTCTAACCTTTGCACTTATTAGCAACTTATATTAAAGAATTTAAGCTTTCTTTTACCTTATGGCCACACATTAAAGCCTTTGCCCACTTCCCTTTCATCTTCCCTCCATCTCTGTCCTATCAGCATTTTCACATCCTCTGGGTATAGTGACTCCATAACATAAGGTATATCCTCTGCTCAATTTACCTTCTTTCCTTTTCCTTTCCTCCTCTCTATATCCTCTGGGACCTCTGGTGCTTTCTGTCGGTGTCCACATATGTTCCACAACACTCTCTTTCCTCTCCATCCCTCTATTTCTCTCCATCTGTGCGGCCTATTGCTACTTAGCACCCTGTGCAAATGTTCTCTTTCTCCCTTTCGTTCTCCTCTCCTCAACACTTTTGATCATAGCCTCTGGTGACCTGTGGAAATGCTTTTCTGGCTTTCAACATTTCATTTGCTCATCCACATTGACCCGATTAGTTTTTTTTCGGCATTTAGATAAAAGATTATATTTAGCATTTACTCATCTGTCTTCCATTTCTCTCTTTTCATCTATCCATTCACTAGTCCATTATTTCCACCCCTATTCTCCCCTACCTACCATCTTTATAGCCTCTGGGTACAGAGGCTCTATGAGGACTCCTCTGCTAGTGGCCACACTCTCCACCAGCTCGTTGAGCGCCGCACGTTTGATCTCCTTCCCCTTCAGGTCAGCCACGCAGTCCAGGAAATCAAACAGCACGCAGCACTGCTGCAGCTTCTTACAGAACAGGTCATGTAACTCTGCCACTGGGGCGTCTGGAGGATTGAGAGGCAGGAAGGAAGGACGAAAGAAAGAGAGAAAGACACATGTTAGACAAATAGGTTAAAGGACACAAAAAGGCCGATGCAGCTCAGCCAAATCCGACGGCGTCCCTGAAAGGCGCATTGGGTTTGGTAGTGAATGGTTTAACAAAGTGGGAATGTTGGAGTATACAGAGATGTATTCTACAGGCTAGATCTTCTTTCAAAGGTAATGAGGGAAGAAGAGCAGACGATTACTCCACAATAGGGGTGTCACGATTCTCCAAATCCTCGATTCAATTACATTTTGGATTCTAAGGTGCACGCAGGCTGACATTCAACCGTGCGGTTTTGTTGGGATAAAGCTATAAGCAGAAGGAATATCCGCTAGCTGCTAAGCTAATGTGCAATGGTGAACACACAGAATATGGTACACGCACATAGCAGAGCTCGCAAACTGGCTTTTTTGTCAACAACGCGAACGTTGTCAACAAAACTCACTGGAAATCCAAAATACTTCCACACTTTCACACACTTCAGTGAAAGAGGAGGGGGCTCAAGTTCTGTCGATGGGTCTCAGCATCTGCAGTTGCCATGCTATCTTTTGACCCGCTGTAGCTAAGTTAGAGGAGGTTGACTGACTCGCAGCACTTCAACCATTGACATATATAAAATGGACCAACAGATATTGTTGCTCTGGACGGAAACCAGTGAAGGATATTAGAAGCACTTTTCCGGTGATGGCTGAGCGTTACTGCGCAGCATCCAACTGAACTCGAAGACGTAGATGTGACGTGAGCAACCTGTCTGAAAGTTGTAAGTCTTCTGGTAGCTGTGCCAAGAGAAATCTCAATCATTCCCAATCTTGCAGAGACGGAGAGCGTAGGTATATGTAAGGAGATAACATAGGCACAGGCTAATTATTGCTAACTAAAATGCCAGTTAACATTAGTAATTAAACTTAAACAGCTAATGTGAGTCGAAACTGCCTGCGATCTCCTGTACTGTACGGTAATTTCTCTACTGTGCGACAGTAAGTCGCGTGATTATGACACAATCGTTAGCCTATTTTTACAAAAACGTCTGCTACGGAGCCATAACATGAGGTACAAGGTAAAGGAGCCTTTTACACATTGTCGTGTTTCTTTAGAAATAAACAATGGACAAATAGAGTCTTTAAACGCTTCAGATGTAAAGTTACTGGCTGTCAAAGTGGCAGTCAATGGGATGCTAACGGGAGGTGATGGCTTGGTAGCATCAAAATGGCGCCATAGGAGGTTCGTGTTCCGAGGAGAAGCTTACCCTCGTGACTTCAACACGTATGTTTTTTTCCAATTGGACGTGACACGGGGGCGTGGCAGTATCGACGATTCCATTTTTTTATTCAAAATTCAAGATTGTGACTTAATTTCGGTCGTGACACTCTTACTCCACAAACACATTTGTACACACCCACACACACACACACACACACACACACACACACACACACACACACACAGAGGCTTGCATCTACACACACACACACACACACACACCTTCCTCCAGAGGGCTGTGTTGTATTTCAGTCCCATTACCTGTCAGATTCATTCACCAGACCTGTTCGTCACAATGAAGCAACCTGCTGCCGGCCGTCAGATTAAAACCTTGTGTCTCCAAAAAAAATAACACCACTTTTCACAGATGTAGAGAAAGTGGCTGATACCCGTGGATTACTGAACACTTGCAGTGAGTTTCAAATTGATTCCACGGGCCTGAGGGGGTGTGAAACTTAGCAGCTCAGTCTGCATCATGCAAAAAAGTTAAAATAAAATAAAGAAAACAGCAAAGTAGAGAGTTACAGGCTTTGACAGTAGCCAAATTGGAATGCTTGGTTCTTTTTTCTGAGTAACCAGATGATTGATGACTCAATAGCTAAATATAGCAGTGAAATATCCAATGTTTAGATTCCTATATAAGTGTGTGACATTTGGTCTGAATAATAATACGTTGATTTACATTGAGATAAATTATGTAGAAATACACATACATTCTAAAGATGGATCCTAATCATAATGAAAATAGTCTGACTGCTACATTTTGCACAGGCTGCAATTCTACTTTTTTTCAAATGTTTCAAATGATTTAAAAGTATAAGGACAAAGAAGCGCTCTGCCATAAAGATGACTTGATTAGATACACCTGCAACATTTTATGCAATCCAATAGAAGAGCGTCACTAACTACACCCAACAAATTACACAGTGTCAACAAAACACATTACAAAACTTTACTTGATTGCATTAAATCATACAGGTGTGCTGAGTAAACTGCTACTACTAAACTTCTTAGGTAAGGTGTACTTACAGTCTTGAACAAATCTCCCTCTGTCAGAGGAAAACAATGCGGCTTTAAAAATGGCTGGTAAGCAGTCTAGACTAACTGTGCAATTAGAAAGAGGATGATCCAAGAGTCTCACACACACACACACACACACACACACACACACACACACACACACTCACTCACTCACTCACTCACAGCAGGAGCGGATTAGATTTAACCCTTCTTAACCCCCAGGTGGGAGAAACAGGAGGGGTAAAGAGGGGCTGCCTGGAGCTCTTCCAGCCCCAGACCCCCTCACCTCTTGTGGACACACCATGACCATCTGCTCCCTTTGGCACAAAGCTGCACAACAATAGACGAGGGCTGCCCTTTGCTCGATGTGTCGAGGCACAAGACACACGCTCTTTTGAGACCATTAAAAAACGGCCTTTTAGTCTATATCAATTACACCCAACTCTGCCTTCCATAGTTTAGATGGCGATGAGACAGAGTATCCGTATTTGTTCAGCATTTATTTTTAGTCTAATATTAGGGCTGCACAATATGAAGAAAATATGCGATAACGTTGTTGAATATCGCGATAACAATATTACTTGCGATAAATAAACTGATACTAAAGTGTGGGCCGACTCAGTTCTATATTTCTGCTGCTTTCAGTATTCTGCTTAAACACAAATACTGCGTATTGAATTTAAAACAAATGAAAGGAAATCATTTCCAACATTCTTGTATTGAACAAATTGAACATTGAATTGAATACAAAAGCACCACAAAAAAAGAACGAAGTGCAATTTTCTACTGATATTTTCTTTCAATAAACATAAGAGTGTCTATCGCGATATGTTGCAGCCTTTCGCGATGTGTATATTGCGGCATTTGATATTGTGCTGACGATTAAAAAAACGATATATTGTGCAGCCCTATCTAATACATAACACGATTACTAAGTTGCTGTTTGATAAAGTCCCAGTTTGGTGATATGGAAACACCTACACAACTTAAATGCAAGAATATTATCCTATTTGATCTGACTTGCTACTTTATGTATTAGGGGTTAAATTTAGTTTAAATTTACCAGACTACAACAAGATTGTCCTTTATGCAAGCAATTTTCTCTGAACTTTTCCTTGTTATATGCAGACGATTATGTGTTGCTTGTGTGTATAAAGGCTCAGAATACTGGGACTGTCCTGCTTCTTGTTTTTTGTCCATTCAACATTTAAGACGTGACCTGAATGCACTTTTCCTGCTACTTTTCTTTAACATTCCTTTTTTTTGCCCAATTTACATCTAGTGGCGACATCTAAGAGACTGCCCATTGAGCTGTACTGAGCGGCCAATTTGTTCTTGAATTGCAGCCATTTCTTAGTGACTGGACAAACATGACAGACGAGTTCACACAGTTTTCGGACTATTTGTCATGAAAAACAAGTGTGAAAAGTTGGGTGAACTCTTTCTTCTGACTTTGCTTCCAGAATGAAGTCTAAATCTGCAAGGCGACCACCTCGGTATTATGTGGTTCTTGGCTGGTTTGAGATAGCTCCATCCTCCGATCCTATCCATCTTCTACCTCGCTCCCTCTACCATCCTTTCCTTTCTCCACCTCTCTATTTCCCTTTCCCTTCCTAATTTTCCACTTACTAACCTCTCTTTCTCTTCGTCCTTCTCTCCTGATTTCTCATGGACCCCCTTTTTTGCTGTCCAATCCCTCCCTCCCTCCCTCCTGTTCTCCCTCTGTAGACAGACTGTGAAGGTGAAATCTAATCCATTTTTTATGGAGAGTAATTGTATAAAGATGTGCCGTGCTGGGACTGAGAAAAAAAAAGAGAGAACAGAGCGAGGTGAAAAGACGAAGGGGAAAAAAAGCATGTATGTAGAGAGTGAAATAAGAGGTGAGAAAAAGAGAGGGAAGATGAAGGGAATGAAGAGACTTGGTGGGTCATGTGAGAGCAAGTGTGGGAGAGAGCAAAGAAAAAGAAAATGAAAGCGAGGAAAAGTGTCAGGAGATGACGGGCACAGACAGAGCCACAGTACATATTTTAGGCAAATGGGACTTTCTTGGTTGTCGTGTTTGCTAAATTGTCCACCCGTATTACCCCACTGTCTATTATCATGCCTGAACAGGTAGAAAATGCTTACATTTGGAAGAAACATTTCCGAAAACACAAACTCAGTGAGTGATGGTGTTGAGGCAGTGGAGAAACCACCTAATGGCTGTGCTATTATTAGGTCAATGCAGGTTGCTCCAGACCCATTCATTCGATGCAGCTTTAATATCATGTCAGTGCAGTGATTAGAATATTTACTAAGATTGTAATCACAGCAAGTGAGTTTCTGACAATCCAATTTGACTATAAAATCCGAAACATTAAATGCATGTAATTAAATTTGACTTCATGCATTTAATCTTTATTAACTCAGAAAGTCAACATGGTACAGCATTACCAAAGTTAGCCTAAATTACCACAATTATAAATGTAGCCTGTCAAAGCAGTCAGTAAGAAAAGCAATTACACTGGTCTTTTCTTTTCATAAGTGCCAAAAATGAAGCTAATGCAGAAGTGCCAAAAACTGCAGATCATCGATTGGCCACTTGAGGCTGGCTCCAAAAGGGAGTTGATCCCTATAGACCCCCATGTTAAAAATACCCAACTTTACAGCAGAATTAAACATGTTTACAGCCTGGTACAAAAAAAATGGGTTTTGGTCTCTATAGCTGAGTTTTCTCTTCAGAACAACTGTAACTCACCAGTTTAAATTATATTCAGGCATAAAGTTCTGCATAGGGCGTTCCACTTTGAGTGACGTGCATATTTTCTACAGTCCATGGTGCTAATACAAAGTGCTTCAAGCTTTGTACTACTCTTCTCTTAATTCTCTGTTCTTCTATTCATGTGACTGTGCAGATAAAGGATCCTTTCAAAACGCACATTCACAAAAGAATGATACATTTACCAGTTTTCAGCTTTTTTTACATCCCTTTAGTCATTATCTGATGAACTTATAGTACAGCTCTACTTTTTTTTCTTTTTAAAGCCAAGAAGGTCATGTTTTGGGTTCGGTTTGTTTGTCAGCAGAATTATGGAAAAACTTACTGGCCCAATTTTCATGAAATTTTGTGAAAGGATGTAACATGGGCCAAGGAAGAACTTCTTACATTTTGGAGCAGATCCGAATCACGGGGCAGATACACATATCATTTTTTACTTTCATTAACATTACGAGATAGGGCATTTGGCCTTGAGTGCCCTTAGTTATATGGAATGTAATGTGAAAGAGGTCACTCATAAGCCTCTTTTACACATAGTTCCTGGTAAATTACTGGGATAACCTTCCAGGCACCGCAAGTAATTTTAACTATTCGCAAATACAACCACATTTCAGGAACATTTCCGCCTTGCACCTTTTCACACTTGCTATGGCAATGATGTGGGAAGGGACAGAAAACTGTGCTTATCCCTGCAATGTTCCTGCTTGCATTCACCACAGCCATACCAGCAAATTCCCTGGAATGTTACTAGGTCCTGAGGTGGTGGGCAATTGGTGGGACAGATTTCCCTTCATATCAATCCCTGCTCCCATTCACACATGACCCCATCCAGGAAATGTCCCTGCACATTTCAGGGAAAGACTGCATGTGTGAAAGGGGCTATACTGTAGTGACAAACACACAGGTAATTATCACCAGACTCTGCAGTTCCTTCAACTTCAGAAGGTGATCATATGTCAATGTCGTGTTCACAGCTTAGTATAGTAGACTTCATATTTAGTTTCAAAGTGGAAACCATTTATAGAAGTTGAAATTACATTGAAAAATAGAAATTTTGCAATTTGTTGTTCAGGTGTTAATTCTAGTGAGGCACATTGAAAAGTGTGTTTCGCTCACTGAAGGCCAAACACATAAAAGAGCTCTTAGCTGAAAACAAAAGTCCATCCTGCTCGTCTAGTCATGCTCATTTGTAAAGCCAAGTATCATGCACATACAATGTCTCAACAACGGTTCCTAAACCAGTCCTGTAGCTGTCTAAGAAGAGTAAAAAAAAAATCTTTGGGCCATGAGGAAAATAATGTGCGAAACCTCTGGAGAGGCAACTCAATGAGAGATTCCCTCTCCACGGATGGCTGGGGGTGTAGGTGGTAAAAAAGCAATTACAAGAAAAATGAAGAGAGAGTTTTAACAATAACAGAAATACAGAATCCAACTGTCCAATTGAGACATACAGTTCTACGACAAGGCCAAAAATAAATACGACAAAGGACTCCAAGTCCAAAGGGAAACAGACAGAGAGAACTCAAATATGCAGTCTAAAAAACTACTGGGTCACTTTAAATTTTGCAGATACTGAGGACTGTTGTGTGATATTATCGGCCATTAAATAAGGAAACATTAAATTGCCAGACATTATGGTGGAGTCTAATGAGAAATGCTCTCCACTGGTCACATCGTCTGCCTCAGTTGTGCCCATTCTACCCCTCTGTCCCTCATTTCAGCCACATTCCCTTTTCCCCAGGCCCTCATATTAAGCTTTATTGAACAAGATGAACTATCTCAGATGAATTATCCTTACTCAGACCCACTCCGCCCCATGCCCATTGGTTAAGATGCCTGAAGAATCCTTAAAAACTGGTCACAAATATAACGTTGCTTTTTAAAGTGTAATTAATTCCCCAAAACAGCTGGGCACTGTAGTTTTTAGGAAACGATACTTAAACAGGAGTAAATAATGCATTTGTTGGGGACTATTTTCGGTGGCGGATTAATACACATTTGGTATTGGCAGCAGCAGGACGGTGTGCGTGGGATTTATTCAAAATAAACTACAGTGGCCATGTTCATTGTAATGACTGAACATGTCACCCAGTACAACAGTGTGGCTCACTGATGTGTTTTAATCGTTTTTGGCCAAAAATGGAATCGAGTAAAAAGACTCAGTTAGCGATATTTGTTCGTAAGATCGTATATTTTTGTCCTTTTCACAGAATCTGTTGACAGTAAGGAAATGAAGGCATATCTCCAGACGTATCCTTTAAATACATAGAGGAGGAAGAGGCTGATGAAAAAAAGACGACCCAAAACACAGAGAGGGGGAAAAGACGGGATGTGACGTAGAAAAGATGGTGAGCGCGAGAGGAGGGAGAGGGGTGGGTGGGTTTGGTGAAAGGAGCAGTAACATAAGTATGAGCGGTGCCAAGCACCCTGCAACAGCATAAAAAAACACATACACAGCTGCACAAATCTAAATATAGTCCTGCTGGAGAGAGACAGAGAGGAGAGGAGGCAGAATCTGGGGAGGAAAACAGGAGGGAGGAGAGGGGAGCTGTATAGGGTTAAAAGATTACATCATCCCCTTCGTCCTCCTCCTGCTTCTCTTTCATCTTTCCATCACTAGGGTACCTCCCAGAAAGACAGGAGTTTTTTTTCAATTGGTTGTTTTAGCCACCATCCAAGCCACCTCTGCTCCTCAGTCATTAAGTACACACACACACACACACACACACACAATGCACAGATACAGTGACGCAGAGAGGAAGAGAGGATGGGGAGGGAGGGGGAGAAAGAGATAGAAGGGGATAGAGGCAGATAAAGAAAGAAAGCAAGAGAAAGACACAGGTATAAATAGTAGAAGGGAGCTACAACAGCTATCAGAGGTGAGACACCATGCAGAAGTCAGGTTGGTATATATATCACCTTAAGGGGTTTAAGTGACGCTTTAAGTCCATCTTTAAGTAATCTAATCCTCCTTATAACACATCCACTATATCACAAACTGCCTAGGAAACATGTACAAAGCATCATCCGGTTTATAAACAGCCTGATTAGAAAGGGAAAATGAGGAGTTGTGATGTTATCACGTGTGATTGACCACATCCCCCTCCCGTCGCCCCTCCTCAGATGTTCAAGAAGACTGAAGAGTAAACAGCAATTTACCTTCCGAGAACGAACAGGACAAACCATCCCACTTCTTTAAATTAGAGCAGGAAATACTTAGAAGTCGTCACTTGGTGATGGTACTGAGAATAGGTAATGAGACAGGCTGGGTATTAGAATATAACATGTAAATAGAGTTGTATGCACAGTCTGTTTATGGTAATCAAGCCAGACCTGCTGATACTAATAGGAAAAGAATGAGCACATTTTATGTGTTGTGTCGCTGCTGAGGATGTTATGTTTTATTCCTCTCACTTAGCCTGTCTGAAATCTCACCAAATATGAGCAGATTGTCATGACATTTGGTGGACAGATTGGTCTTAGGCCAGGGAACAATTCATTACATTTTGACTTTTATCTAGATCTAGAATGTCCACTACACTTACTAAAATAAAATAAAAATAGAGACTGGTCTCCAAATCCTATGGAACGTTTTCAGAGTCAAAAACTCAATCTCACCTAAAATCACACAATCATCACCTCGACTTTGGCGTCTTTCAGCTCATTATTTTGGTTTTACAGCTAACACCTTTACTGTTTTGATCTCAGTGTTCTCAGCAAACTTGTTTCCAGCTGCGGGACTCTGTTTTTCAGTAAAAAAGCCTACCCAGCACCAAACAGCAGACAGACAAAGTTAGCAAGTTGCTGGTTTAAACAGTAGAGCCTTTAGCAGCCAAGTTATTATGCAGTAAGCTGTCAGTGCTAATACAAAGTGCTTAAAGCCTTTCATTCTTCTCTTTCCTGTTCTTCATACAGTATGTTGTGCAGATAAATCATCTTTTAAAATAAATGTACATCCACAAAGAATAATTAATCAGTCTCTTAGGGACAAACTTATAGGAATTAGCCCTGACTTGTACCTCAGTGTGTGCTTCCTAGCCAGCGCTAAACGGCTATCACACAAAGTTAGCGACTGACTGTTGAACATAGTGGAGCATTTAGCTGCTAAATAGCCAGATATTTTCCTCAGGAGTTTGTTGAGACAAATAGAGCTAAAAGGACAGTGAATATTACACTGACTTACATTCGCTGTGTGGACAAAAACACGACTCCAAATGAATGCTAATGCTCTGTCTGTTGGATGTGTAAAAAAGCAACTCATTGCTAATATGTTATAGCTATAACAACCACGATAACATGTTAATTTAGTATTTACAGCCTGTTCTACTGCCCCAAAGTGGCAAAATCAATCGGTTAATGTAACTTAAACTCACGTCCACTTACTAGCTACGGTACCTCACAGTCTTCAGTCAGCAAATTGAAGTTGGTATAGCATATATGGGGAGAACTAAACTAATTTCAAATTGCTTATGAAAAATGTGGAATGTGTTTGAAAGCTGAAAAACGACCTTGAGCTGCATTAGCTACTTTTTGTTAAAGATTATTTTGTCGAAGATGGAGACTGATTTGCGACTTCTACGGGGTGCTTGCAGGGTCAAAATCAATTTCACCTAAAATTAAAAGAATGATGTACTTGGATTCAGTGTTAATGGAAGTTTGTGCTTACTGGCAGACTTCTGTGATTAGATTTTCCATCTATTTTTTAGACTGAAACACAATAGGAAAGATTGTAAAACAAGACAATTATAATGACAGTCCAGAGAATTTTGTATCCTCCCTATTAAGGAGCTTCACAAACTGAGAGTTTTATTCAAAATTACCTTCTGAAAAATATCAATGATTGAAGTGAAACTCATTACTGATTAACAATAAAAGTGGCAGCCACTGTATTGGGAGACATTTTCTTAAAAGCATTGCATTTAAATGGCAGTGGATTTCAAAACATGACAAAGTCTTTATATACTGTATTCAAGGGACGCATAGGCAGAAACGTCCCATTCACTCTTTAACAAAGGCAGTGAGAGAGGGCTAAATCATGGCAAAAGATTAAGCGGTGCGCTAAGCCCATCTTTAAATAATCCAATGATACTAATAATACGCATTTCCACCACACACAGCATAATGAACCAAGACCAGCAGGGTGTTACATTCTGTGGGTTATGTCTGTATGCTCCGCTGTCTGTAATATGTTGTGGCTTACTCTCCCTATAATAACCTGAATCACTATCAATAAATACATTTCAATTGGTATAAATTAAAAGCAGACTTTTTTCACGTGTCTTTGGGCTACTGGACCTCTTTTATCTTAAATTCTGCTGGAACGTAGAGTGACTTTCAGGGATTTTGGATATTGAAATTCTCCTCCTAAAGCAATATTTGCTGTGTGAGATGTACACACAAATTGGAGAGTTAGTAAACAAATATGGGAGACGGTTATCCCAGCGGGAGACATCCTCAACATTTCATCAGCAGCTTTGTAACCGTCACGTGTTAAATAATAATGTGTTGGTTTGCTTTGCAGCGTCTACATCATGCTTTCTACACTGCTGCAATGAAAATAAAGGTTTTTTTAAATGTGGTTGCAATTTATTGCAAATCTTCCTTTATAACTTCCTTCAATAATGATTCACAAAATGTCACCTCTGCATGTCCAGTATTTCATTTTCTTTGTTGACTTAACTTTGCACTGCCTCAGAACCCCAACAGCGTAGTTGATAGTAAACACCCATCAAGGTGAAACTTGGGGTTTCTCAATCAGAGCATTTATTTGCCCGAGCATCAGCGGATTCCTTTAAGAATCAACTCTTGCTTCGGCGACACAGCAGCAGTTGTGGTTATTGCATCGCTAGCCGTTTCATTACAGCCTCTCCCCTGCAATATCCTCTGCTTTCTATTCTTTTTTTATCTCGCCGTCTCTCCTCCTCCCACAGTTCCTCCTCCACCTGTCAGCTTAATGTTCAGTCATTTCCTCTTTCCTTATCCACTCCATTTCTTTCGTCACCCCCATCACTTTCTCCCCTACTCTCCCTGATAATTGATCTGAGACCGTCATAGAGCAAAAACTACTTCATGCCTTCTGTAACCCAATACCAGGCCCATCCAGCTGGCCTCTCCCTTACAAACACACGCACGCACGCACACACACACACACACACACACACACACACACACACACACACACACACACACGTGAACATATCCTCTCATTCAGGGTAACATGTGACCTAAATCATGTGAGGCTATGTTACATGTTGCATAGGCAATATGTCGTTTTTGACAAGTGCAGTATCACATTGTGGCCCGAAGAAAAAACATAAATGACATCTAAGCAAGACAATAGACCCGGAAGTTGTGGGCATTTTGTCAGCTTGCAGCTACTTGTGGCGATTAGTGCCAAGGGAATCAGTATTTCTTTGTTGCAACATACAGCATACTGCAATAGTTTTCTCTCTTGACAATATTACACAGTGTTTTAAGTGAGGCAGTTTCTGCTGCTACAGCTTTGTTTGGTCAGCTCGACATTCCTTCATATATTTTAAATTGTGATGTCACCAGAGTTAAGTGAAAATGTAATGGGAATCATTTTTCAAATTCAAAGAAATTGTCTTATTTAATTAAATAACGATTCAGGAAAGAATGTGTGCAGTTATCAGACATCAGTGCAACCTTGTTTTTTTCACTTCAAACACAAGTTTGACATTTAAAAGCTTACTTTACTTATTTCTTTTTTTTAATATTGGCTTGTACAGCATATCCTTAAATTTATACTCTTCCCTCATTCTGTTATATTTCATGAGAAGATCTTTAAGATTTCATAACGGGCAAGTCTGATGGCATGTTTTCCTTCTAATCCCTTCATTGTTAGCAGTGAAAATGGCCCATATTTGAGTAGATTATGAAACACAAGCGGCAGTGTATTTTTGTTCTTTCGCAGACAGCAGTGGGAGCATTTTAAATGCATTTCCTATCATTCCATAGAAACAGAAGGCTTGCAAAAGCCCTCTTTGACCTGCTAAAAAGCATCCAGCCCACTGGATGATAGCATCATCAGACAAATGTTTACATGCACAAAGATTGACTACCTGCTGGTCTGCAATAGGGATCTTTCTCTTTCTGATTTGAAAAGGAGGTATGAGCACATAAACTGATGCTTCACATTACTACTTTACCTAAAACGCCTAACAACATTGAATTCTTTCTGTTATCTCGCTCAACTCACCATCTGTTACTCTGTGCAACAGAGCCTGATTCAATTACATTGTCTGTAGTGCGCGTCTTATATCTGCAGGGTGTTTCCTGGCTTTTAGTGATGCGTTAATGCTAACGCCAACCAGCAGGATGGATTTCGTGCAGGTACGGGAGATTTAACACTCTCTAAGCTCACCCAACATCCTTAAGGGCCTTACATAGTTATTTGAAGCTGCTCAGCAGCCCTTTAAAAAGCCACTTCTGCTGGCAGCCACTGATGGAAACAGTCAAGGACAGAAACCATCATGCATGTCTATTTTGCCACATGGATATTTCGTTTGCATGGTTAAAACAGCAATCAGCTGTTGTTAGTTTGCACACTGAAGGGTGTTTGCATGAAAAATCTATCTATCAATTACTTAATGCGAGTGCTTTCCTATTAATGTTTTTTTTTTTTTTTTTTTCTGTTTAGCTGTTTTCAGGATTCAGCACCCAGATGAGCAGACTGGAGCTGAGCATGTTGATTCATTTTCAAAACAGCAATTAGGCCTGCTGCTCTCCTGCTTTCACACTGATGTGGGAGATAATAATAAACAACTAGGTATCAATTTTTGATGAGAAGAAATCCTACACCACAGTCGACTGTAAGAAACAGCTGTGGTAAAAGATTTGGAGTATTTGATTTTTTTTTTTTGCTTCATCTGCTGCTGTTTTCCAGATCAGATGATGTGCCTGACGAAATGAAGTTTTTCTTTTAAGTAGGACAACAAAACTAGAACCTCTCGTGACATACAGTTCACACAAATAGTTTTGGTATGATCATCTTGTGACTTCCAAATACAGATACCCTCATTTTAAATTCAGAAAATGAGGCCCATTGATATCAGGCATACCATGACCTTTCTAATGTATTGGGTGTCCTATCATGTCAGCTTAAGTCTACGCCATTTACTGCAGTCAAAAATGCAATGTGAGCATAGTTAAACTGTTCGGAAGCAAAGGCTGGCAGAATGTGCCGCCGGGCCGAGATGAGTAGAAAGTCTGTTTTTGTGTGTTTTCTCTCTGAGCTCCTGCTGAGTTAGTTGCTGGCAGCAACACTGTTCCCAAAGATCTCAAGATAGACCAGAAAGTGTCCCATGATCTCCCTGCATACATACAAGCTTTACACAAACACAGGCCTAAATGAATACTGGTGCCTCTGTAAGATTTTATCCTCACTGGGCTCAGAATAGAATTGCTGACCTACTGCGACCACAAATGACAACCCTATTCCTAACCTACATCCCTGATCATGGTGATTTGCCATCCAGATCACATTTCTATTAGTAATTACATTTCTACGCACAAAAGATTATATGTCTACCTGCAGTGAATGTGTTTGTACTTACAGTGACGTGATTGCATTTCTACTTACTATTTCTTTACACAGTGATGATGCTTGAATGTCTACGGTAACAATGTTTCTACCTGTCATATATTAGATATTTCTGTCCGTGGTGATGATGTTTCTGCCCTTGCTGATGACATGTTTTATCCCTCAGGTGGATACTTTTCCATAGATACACTGTGTAGAGTGTATTTTCACCTGGATGACTCATACTTACTGTAAGTCATATGAAAATGCAAGGACTGGCAAAGCATATCACATTCTGATTGCAGAAGTGCATATATAACGTGTATTCAGATGTATTTTTCATTATAGGCTACAGATAAGAGCAGCAGAGTAAGAGGTGGAAAAAAGTCTACAAATTAACTATACAGAGGGATTATACAGAGGGATTTGATAGCATATCTCAAGGTCCAAAGCAAGGAATGTAGAGCTGCCTTGTTGGTTACAGGATCCTCTATTATTGATAGGCAGAGACAGTTGGTTCCAAAAAAAATCAACCGGAATCACATTTGTGCTAATTGTCTTTGGTGTGCTAACAAGACATACATATTATTCATAAGTTTGTGTATCTGCTGAGTAGATGTTGGGCAGGAATGTGACCTTGGTCTGGTTAGCCTGCCAGCGACAGCACAACATCCGTGACCGGGAAGCCTGACTGTGTCTGTAGCCCCAGGGGAAAGCATCGCAGCTGGGGAGGAGCGCTGAGAGCGGCAGTGTAACTGAAGACATGGAGACAATCGGGAGAAAGCCAAGGGCCAACTCAATAATCAACTCGGATCAATCTGAAACAAACAACATCTTATATGATAAGCTCTGAGGCATAATAGATTTTACATCGGGTTGGCAAATTCATGCTATAGAGAGGCAAAGTCCCTCCACTTCCAGTGGACCACCATGGGACCTTATTTCGGAACAAAATATGTACCCTAGTGAATGGCAAGAGACAAATAATTGTTTGATCCCATTTGAATTGAGCCATGAAATACACATATGATGTTGGTCAATTTAAAAGATAATTTTGCAGGTCAAGGAAGACTCAGTTTGTCATAAGTTGAGACTGAGAAAATATGTAATATATAATATATGTAATAAGAAAGAATACTCACCCCAAAATCACATAAGTGATGTCTAGCTGAAGCTACGATGCCAGCTGTTTCGGACCCAGATGTAACGTTACTTACAGGAGCAACGGGTCTTACTCGTTTTTTTTCGCTTCCCGGCAGATCAAAAGATGCTGTATCAAACACATCAGGTAAGATAAAGTTACATGTGTTGTGGGACATAGCTAAGCTAGCTAGCTAGCAGGCAAGGTGAGATACGAAGTTCACTGAGCGGTTTCACAAGCTACGACAATGTGAGACTTTCTTGACTTGTAAGAGAGAAACACTAAGTTTTTGGAGACCTGGTGTCTCCGTGTGACTTAATCATCATCTCATTTGGGGCCCTGGCTGAAAATCTTCAGGATTACTTACATTAAAGCTCCATTTAGACATTTAGAACATTTAGACAGTTTAAAAAAAAGAAGAAGAAGAGAAACCACTTGAAATGGAGCGACTGCCAATAGCGGTAAGGAAATAATCAATCTCTTGAGAACACAAATGCCTACCGAAAGATTAGGCAGGGTTGGTTTTTACCAGAAGGGTGCTGTGCTTTTATGAAATAGACCTTGAAGGAAAAACTCACCCTAAATGTGTTTGAAACAAGTATATTCATTGGTATTGACATAAACTGTCTGTCCACTGCAGTAGAGTGGAACCACTTTAAAGCCCAGCACTAGTCCAAGAACACAGTGTACAGACGGGGCTGAAAAGCCTGTGCATTTGCTGCAGGCCTGTGGCCAAACATGAATACAATGTACAGTAAAGGGGATTACAGTGACCCTGTATGCTTCAACCTTCGTCTGTGGATTATTTAGCTGCCTTGACCATCCCCGCTGTTCTTTAATTGGTCCGTTCAGTGATCCAGCTGCATTTAGCAGAGGAATTGACCAATGAATAGACTTTGTTTTTGTTCCTCCAAACTTCTATAAACCTGCCTCATGTACTCGCACTACAAAAACATTTCCTTTGCTTTGTCTTGCTGTTCCAGTTAGAAAGCAGTTATTTTTGAAGGCTGTATTTCACACATTACTGATGACTGATCTGCAAAGATGCAAGCTGTGTCTGCATTGCATTCTGATCAATTGAGGCTACTATCGATGGGGAAACAAGTGTCTTGTACATCTGGCAACAGCTAGATACTGAAATCTTTACAATACCATAACGCATACATAACTCCCTATATTTTCTGTAGTAAGTTTTTCAGGTTCAAAACTTTTTAAGTTTTAAAAAGGGGGCAATATGTTTCACACACTACTGATGACAGATCTGCAAACATGCAAGCTTTGACTGCATTGCATTCTGATCGAATGAGACTAGGAATCAGTATAAAATGGATTTATTCCCGTTTTGACTGTTGAAATCAGTCCAAAAATATTGAGGCTTCTGCTCTTTCTGAAACTGAGATCTTAAACTTGATGTTCACTGTTGGTCATTTCAAACATTCCTTCCTGTCAAACCATTGTAGCTGTGTACTTTTCTTTTGGCTAGTTGTCTATAATACAGCATCAAACAACAAAAATGACCCATAAGAAGGCGACGGACGTTCATCACTAGAAGCTTTCAGGGTGTTTCCCTTCCTTCAATGCTGCTTACCAGCTTTTCCTGTTACTTCTTCTTCATAGTTATATGCATATTATGTTTCTTTCTGTGAACAAGAATGAAGCTTTGCTCAGGGCTTAAAGTGAAAGAGATGTGCCGTTGTTAACAGGAGGTGTAGTGCAAATTAACAATGGGAATGTGACTCCCTGGAGGGCAAAACACCCACAAGTCTGTCTACACTTGGCCTACATTCTGGCCGTGACAGACTTCCACTACCACCAGGCTTTTCTCCTGTGCCGGTGCTGCAAGATCTTACTATCACTTCCTCCTGGGGATCCAGGAACAGTGCCGCAGCGGTGCAGCAGCCATGTGATAACTGGGACTTCTGTCTATGAAGGCAACAGCACGTATGCATAGAGAGGTCTGAACCGAACCGGTGCTGTAAAGATGCAACGAAAACCCTCCATCATCATGCCTGAGAAGTCGAAGCTGGTGAAATGAGGTGCAAAAACACATACACACAGATGCACACACCTCGCACCATCTCTAAGAGCAGGAAGGTATTTTCTTCATTGTGGGTTAATGGCAAGAGATTGCAGGCTACATTAAGTGGAAGTAACCTTATAAAAGGGGTCAGAGGCATATATTAAAACTTACAATATATACGGCACACACGGGTTACAAAGTAAGAGACAGAAGATACGCAAGGTGAGGAAGAGGCGTAGATAAATAGATAGAGATAGACCAGCGCTTAAGAAAGTAAATATAGAAAAGGGGATGAAACGTGAAGGGATACGTCTTGTTTTCTGTGTGGACCAAAAGAAAATGTACAAAACTATTGATTTGGACATCTCTGACATGTATTCACTGTCTAAACACAAAGTCTAGCAAGAAAATATCTTTTATGGGTTAAAGCGACTGTGGTAAATGCTAAAACATAGCGTAACAGTAGCACGTGAATAGAAGAGCTTGAATGTTAGTGAACTGACTCAGTTACACAACAACATCGAGCTTAAGTTTGCTAACATGAGCTAACATTAGCCACGAGAAAACACTGGTCATACAAGACCAATAACTGCAGCATAACATCTAGGTATGTTGAATTAAATAAGGGTGTTTTATTTCTTACGGATCGAAACAGAGGAAGAACCTGTAATTTTATCCATTCAGAAATGAAATAGTGTGGCTTAAAAGTATGAACTTGAATGGACCATCTTTCTCCATCTTTACCATCATTTATCATCAATGAGTACCTTTTCTGTTCTTTTTTGCCCACTCCACATGCTGATGTTTACCGTAGGGGTGCTGCTAATGATTTTTTTCATTTATGGAATCTTCTGTCATGCTTAACCCAGAGTGTCCAGAGTCCTGTCTTTTTTGTCAAATAACCATCCAGAAAGCCCTAAGATATTCAATTTACAACCATTAAACAGAGACAACCAGCAAATCCTCACATTTGAGAAGCTGAAACCAGAAAATGTTTGGCCTTTTTTCTTAATGAATTGCCCTAAATCTAATTATCAGTTACAACATCCTACTTTTTTGGTCTGTATCACACCAAAACCACCCACCCACCCACCCAGACATGTCTGCGGGTTGAGCAGGTGGGTCAATAGGAAATGTAGGCAGCATGACAGTATTTTTGAAAATGAATTCTGAGAACATATTGAACAAGCTCACAAAGATCAAAGTGGTCTCTGTGTAGTAACAGCAGCTCTGGGATTAGACCTATGGCAACAACAGACCTGCAAAATAGCGCAGAGATGTCATACCATTCTGCATGTCAAGATCTTCACATAGCCACAATTTGTACAAGTACGTTTTGTATTCTATGTTTTTTTGTTTGAGGTTTATCTAATCTAGATTAATGCACCAGTGGTCTGTCAAGGGGAAAGGCCTCTTAATGAGGAGATGCTTCTCCCATTTCCCCATCAACTAATCACGGAGACAAGCTGATGTTTGATGATATTGCATTTTAATGAGCGTGTAAGTGGTACACATCAAGCTCAGTGACTCTGCATACATGAACGCTTAGACAAAAGCATCCTGAGCCACAGTTTAAAGCGTATTTTCTTCAAAAAAACACACTTTCACAATCAAGTAGACGCAAAATTGTAATCGAGTTGATGTTCGTTACTAAAAAATGAGGACGATTGGACGAAATATTAACCATTTCTTACCTATCTGGTATCCCTCCTACAATATCATTTTTTTATGATTTTCATCTGCTTCAGCAGGAATTCAATCCCAGTATAATCTAAATATAAGAAGGGGCAGAATAGACCTGAAATTATTGAATTAATCGATAAGAGGAAAAACTTTATATGAAAACTTTTGTGAAAATCAATTAACCTTTGGAAACCTTTTTCAAACAAGAAATCACTGATATGAGCTTCTCCAGCGCCATGGATTTACAGCTTTTCTTTGTTGTAAATTTTGTTGTAAACTGGATTTATTTGGGGTTTGGCTGTTGGTCGGACAAAACAAGACATCTGAAGACGTTGTTGTGGACTTTGGGAAACTGGGAAGGACATTTTTCACTCTTTTCTGTAATTTAATTGACAAATAATTAATTCTTAATGAAGATAATTGTTAGTTGCATCCCTAAAACTGAATATTCCAACAACAGGCCTTTAAACAAATCCCAAACCAGACTGGCTCCCACCAGATCATCGGATCATAATTTAAAGCCATTGCTATCCCCTCTGTCAGTTAGAAAGGACACGCACAGAGAGGACAACATGTATCAGTGGACATGTACTGTATCAATAGTAAATGCATCAATAGCCCCTCTGCACAGAACTGATCTAGGGTGTCCTATAGTCAGAAGATGGCATTCAGTTGGAGGTGTGAAGAATAAAGAAGATTTATATAATGTGAACACAGTGTGTATATGGTGGCCTTGTTGGGCCCTTCATCCCCTATGGTAGGCCTAGCGCTAGAATACGTTGACCCATGGCTGCTGAAGCAGCGTCTCACCTTTGAGCAGGGGCAGTGGGGTGAGCTCCACCTGGGAGCTCTGGTAGCGGAACTGGGACGAGCTGTGGGACCTCCTCTGCCGGGCTCTGCGCATCGACCTCCGCGGGAAGCCATCCACCTTCTCCGCGGAGGGCACCGAGAAGCTGGTGGTCGGCGAGGACGGGCTGGTCGGAGGCAGCTTGGTCGTCTCCATGATGGCTGTAGATGGCGGTGGTGGGCGCGTGCGCGCGTGCCTTTGCGTGTGTGAGTGCGTAAGGAGGCGCTTGAGAGGATGTATGTGACTGGAGGAGAGAATGGAGGTAAGGATGGAAGAGTTTGTGTTTTCTTGAATCACAGGTGGATTATCAACTGATCAGAATGAATAGACGCTCCGGGGTGGAGGAGGAGGAAGGAGGGAGGGAGGGAGGAGGAGAGGGGGGGAGAGATACAGGGGGGGAGAAGGTGCAGAGGCGGAAGAGAGGTGAGGAGAGATATCTTGTGGATGTCCAGTCCCGTGCTGTGCGCCTCGCTGTCTCTATCAGAGCCGGACTGGAAATGGCAGCAACAGCATCAGCAGCATCCCTGATTCTTCTGTATTTCACGCACAGATGCTAAATCGCTTGTGTATCATCCCAGTGGAGGAGTAGCCTGTGCAGCTACCAGATGATGCTCAGACAGGCGCGTCTCCTCTCTCTCTCTCTCTCTCTCACACACACACGCACACATATACACACACACACACACAAACACGCCTCTCTGCTGCTGTATTGGCGTCACACACAGACTGTCATCGGCCTAAATTTGGATATGTATTTCTTGAATTAATTATAAAGATCCTTACAAAGATCACTGTAATCAGGCACCTCCTGTTCTGCTCATATCCAGCTCAAAAACAAACAAACAAACGGACCCCAGGTCAGTTTATAGCTTTTTCTCCTCGATGATGCTCCTTATCAATAAAATCAGTGATCGGTCCTGGCGGTGGATGATATCATAAAATCATCAATCTGGGCCCACCTCGGCTGCCGCATCACTGTTGTCCTTCTCGCTCGTTTTTAACGGATCCTCTTTCGACAGTTCAAACGGCCGCACCTGCTTGATTTTCTTTTCCTCTCAGAAGTGGTTAATGTTGTTCTCGTCGCGGTGTGCACCCCTCCACAAAGCCTCCTGCTCCTCCTGCCGTCCTCCAACCGTATCAGGGCGGGGAAACAAACGCTCCCTCACCGCGCCGACATGTGCAGGTCCTCCGCCAGCGGCCGATGCAACCCTGAGCCCCGCTGCGGCGCTCCGTCTCTACCTCCGCGGTGAGAGAAAAAAAAAAGAACACGTAAATAACAGAAAGCAGCTGCTCCTCCTGGAAAGTGGAAACCTGGAGTGAAAAGACTGAAGGCCTGTGTTATACAATAGCACCCCGTCTATGTCTGTCAGACTGACGCGTTTTGCTCCTGTCCCCCTTCTCGGTTCCCGTTATCCGGTCGTCCTACAGCGCCTCAGCGAGCTGCGTCAAGAAGCACGCGGTGAGTCAGGAATGCACCGGAAATTAGGCACACTGGCTTTCAAAATAAAATAGAGAAAATGAAAAGTGTAAAATGGTTTATAGAAATTGACTCATGGCTGGATTACTGGGTCAAAAATTAGCAAATGGGTCAAAAATAACTTGCTATGCACGACATATGCTGTTCCTACAGTGTCGCAAAAGGTAAAAAAAAAGGTATTTTTATACAGGACCCTTACAAGACAGGGCCCCAAGATCAGGTAAATAAGACTCATGAAGGCTGTTATTATGCCAGATGATATTTTTGCTTTAGTAACTACCGTATTTCAAATGGAATTAATAAACCTAGCCTACCAGTTGTAGAGTAAACCTGGGGCTTTTCAGGGCCCCTGGGGGTCACTGGCAGTTGCCTATATTGCCCAGTTGGCAATCCAGGATTACATGGGCCTAATAAAAAGGAAATATTACATCAAAAGGTTTTCTTTAAGCCTGAATTATATATATGATCTGCCCATTGACACCTGTTCATGCTATTTGTGGGAAAACAACTCAAGTTGTAAATTTATTTCCACCAACAGTGAATTTAAAAAAGGCAAACAACAGTAAGTAAGCACTGTAAGGTTAAAGTAGCCTATCCCCAGACAGGTTGGTAAACCTAGGCCTGCAGTGTGAGGCTTACTTACATCAAAAGATTTCTTAAGAACTGAAGGAAAACACGTCTTTTGAAGTGAGCCGCTGGCTTGCAGGTAGACATCAAAAAAAGGAAGAGGAAAGTCTCCCACTCAGAACTCCAGTGCAATCTTTTTTCATCTTAAAATGCCAGAGGTCAGCGTTTCAGCACCGAAAGACAGCAAGATGTATCAAAATGCTGATCTCTTAGAACTCAAAAGATTGCATTGGAGTTCCATCGAGGCAGACTCTGCATCTAATTGCATTCAAGCATTCACTCAACAAAACAGCTGAACCAGAGGGCCTATTTGAAGGGTCAAGTAATGACAGCAAATTATTTGATGCAGGATCTCTTAATTATCTCAAACAATACACATACGGTACATACATTACACTGAACCCTGAACAAATGATGCCCTCAGTATTGACCAAGAAGGAGTCAAAGTCATCCGGCAAGAGCCAGTGGACATCAGCGGAGAAAGATCAAGGAGGCCATTTGTTACATTTTCCATATATTGAATCTGCATTCATTTGCCCAAATGTCTCTCTATTTTAAGGTCTGTGCACATATTTCTGCAGCCTCCCCTTATAAAATAATGTCATAGCAGTTATCTTTATATTTGAATATAGATACTAACTATTACTCACAATGCCCACTATTTCTCCCGGTATTCTCCCCAGATGTACAAAATATTGTTTCATGCATATATAGCCAGCCCCAGAGTTATTTCAACCCTGGGCACAGCCAGAGATCGATATGGTTATCATTTTCTCCACAGTCCTGCTAAATTTACACCAGAACACCCTGATCATTTAACTTCCTGAAGTGGTGAACTAACACACCTGGCTATTACATGCACAACATATTCTATTCAAAAACAAGAAGCCACGCAGTAAAGGATTCAGTGCCACACATAATCACATGGGAGGTGCATTAACAAAGGTTTTATTTTGAAAGCTGTAACCGGATGCTCACTTATCTCACTCTGACGGTCTTGCCACTGGTTCCTCAGCCCAAAGGTGGTGCAAGGGGAGAGAGAGGAGTGAGGCTCCTCAATGCGGATGACGCTATAGGATGGATTTATTTATTTATTTGCCTTTATTTATGTGGCCTGGCTTTGCCTCTTAAACCCGGTTCATTTTAAACAGATGCGTCATTAGTGCCTCGCGCTCCTCTGCTGTCACTGCATCACCTCTGCCAAACCTCTGCCAGCGGTCTCATCCGGTTAGGAAATATTCGCTTCGATTCTCCAGCAGCGCACCGCTTTGACGCTCATCAGTGTTTCTGTCTGACTCCCCGCCTCCCCCATTCCTCCCCTCCCTTTCCCCATTTTTCTCGCTTCTAAGTGTGTGTGTGTGTGTGTGTGTGTGTGTTGATTGCGCGTGTACGCGGGGTTGTAGTTGGCTTTGAAGATCAAGTCCCATCCATTGTTCTTGCCTTCATTAAGCCACTTGTTCTATCTCTCTCACGCGCACGCTCGCGCACTCCAAAGCGCAATTATCCACGCGCTTTCGTCTCCCTCTCAAAGTCACACCTTGGCTGGCAGTGGATGTGTTTTGCTGGTGTGTTTGCACCCTTGAACCCTCCTTACTGCTCTTCTCACCATAAAAAAAAACTCTCCAGCCTTATCATCTTATATTCAGCACAAGGGCGTGCGTTAATACCACGCGCCTGCGCCCCTTTCTCTCCTCCTATATTCCTCCTCCCCCCCTCCTTTATGTTGTGTGTCGCAGATGAGCTCAGCCTTCTGGGTCAAAATACCGGGGGGACCGGTAGTCCGGTAAGTGGCTGGGAGCGCTGCTGGTCTGCAGCTCATTTGCTGGCTGTTAATACCGGCCTGACATTTAGAAACACTCTGGTTAACAGCACTCTATTATTGCATTGTACTCTATAACAACTGGGCGATAATCTATCAAACATCTTCTCAAGTCTATATTCAATCTGGTAACATTTGTTCACATTCCAATTTATAGGCTGTATAATCTATTAACGAGACTAAATGCTCTGTGTGGCTGCAGTGCTTTGAGCAAAATGCTAACATCTGCATGCAAACATGCTTACAATATGCTGGACCTTCTTAGTTTAGCATGTTAGTGTGCTACGATTTCCTAATTGGCACAGGAAACAAAGTACAGCTGAGGCTGAAAATGGCATTAGCTTTGAAAGTAGTTGCTCATAAACCAAAGTATTAGACAAATTAAGAGAAGAGGAAAAGTCAGAGGATCACCAAAGTTATTATTCTTCCTGAGGGAAGCAGGAATGTCTGTAACAAATGTCATGGCAATCCATCCTACAGTTGTTATGGCATTTCACTCAAAAGCACACCTGATGGTGGCACTAAAAAAAAAGTCAGGGGATCACCCAAGTCGTCAGGATTCTCCTCTGGGGACCATGAATATCTGCACAAAATCTCATGACAATCCATCCAATGGGTGTTTATTGAGATATTTCAATCTGTCCATCAAATCTATATAATATATCTAATATATGCAAAATAGTTAGATTTAAGTTGAGTAAGATTTGTCAGACAATCACTCAGCTTTAAAACTGCTATGATATTTATGAATGCCATGATTGTCTCGCATTTTACATATTGTTTGACTAGCTTTGCTCAGGCTAACAAATCCACAAGGAAGCCACATGGAACTCTATATAAACATACTCTAAAAGTTCTAGATCAATAACCCAACAGTTTTCACAGCTGTCAAATTTTAAATAGACACAGACTTTTAAGTTGGGAAAACCTGATTAAATATAGTAACCTTTACCTGAAAACATTTGTTGTTCAGAGAGCAGGCTCTCATGTTACCAGAGGCACCACAAGAGGGGACTGGATCGTTCCCACTCAAAGAAGTGCTTTTGGTCAGTCAGCGTTCTCTGTAACAGCATCTAAAGACTGGAATATGTTGCAAAGGCAGATAAGAGAAGTAAATACTCGGTCTTTTACTGGTCAGCTGAAGAACTGGGTTATTGATAACCAGATATGTGCACATTAGACTGCTGACTGCCTGTTCACATTTGCTTCCTGCCTGCAGATTTGTCTTGTTTCGTCGCTTGCTGTCATGTGTTGTGTTCGTTACTTTTTGTTGTGCATTGTGCGTGTCTGAATGTTGGTCTGTGTATGTTGCTTTTACGTGCTGACTGTACAAAATCATTTTATTGTATTTTATTTTTTAGGTTGCCATTTTAAAACTGGCCAGGGACAACAAATGAAAATTAGCCTGCTGAGCTAACTCTGGCTCATTTACAGTTACTTTGCATTTGAATAATGAGCACTGTCCCTGTCAAATAAACAAATAAATGAAATGAATGTGAACAAAGGTGGCCTGACCGAGACAGGCTGAGGTTGCATCGCTGAGCCACACCACTTGCATGGACAAAATGGTCTATACGTAAGCCATAATCTGCAATATTGATGTCCCATGAACAACAGTGTACAATCTACTAAACGTTTTTTTTCAACAAACTCTCTATTAACCCTAGAGCTGAGTAAAGGGATATTGTACAACAATATATCAAGTAGATAACAGACCAGCCCATCCCACCCTCCCTCCCTCCCACTCACTCCACCCCTACAGGTCCGACCATACATACTTACAGAGTGTGTACCAAGTAAAAAAAGAAAGCGTGAATACTAGCCTTCAGTAGAACATAAAACAAATGAGCAAAAATAAAATAAGCCTAAAACAAAACTGTTGCAGAAGGGAGGTGCCTAGCAGGGATAGGTAGAAACAATCTACTAAACTTTGACTAACTCTTGTTGAATGTCACTTGTGGCCACATAACATTTATGTTAAAATGCTAAATTGTAGTGCAACACTTGCATATGTAGAAAAGAAAAGATTCCTCAGGTCCGCAAACTTAGTCCTGTCAGTTATACAGCAACATCTATCTAAAGTTTGATAACATTCGCCACCAAAATCTACCAGACATACCAAACCAAATAAGGCTGTAGCACCGATCAAGGGTGTTTTATTGCTAATTAATAACACTTTGACTTTTATTTTTTTGAAAAGTAATGGGTTATATGTTCTTTCAAAAGTTACGCAGCTTCACTTTAATTGTAGATAAGAGGATATTGTTTTACATATAGGACAGAATTGTTAATTGAGGAAAAGTGAAATAACACGTTTTAGTAAAATGTTTTTATTTGTAATTAACTTTTCTATTGCAACCAGTATTGCAGCATAAATATATTAATCTAATGCATGATAAATATAAAATAATCACAACTCATACACCTCACCCTGAATCATAAACGTCTGTGTGGAGCACACACTCCTATATATCCTATACCTGCAGATATAGAGTATATAAAGCAGAATAATTGACATAAATCATCCTTTGAAAAACCAAAATCGTCATTTCAATACAATCAATGTGCGTAAGCTTAGCTATGTTTACCTAACTTAAAAAATAATAAAATCCACTCCTAATTTCTTACCAGCAGTAGTTCCGATACAACAGGTTGGAGCAGCCCCATGGTTCTCTTATTGTCAGTTACAGAGAGAGGAAGTCAAATAGAAGAATTTCTCTCATTTTAGTCACTTGAAATAAACACAATAAGGGAATTATTAATCACACAACAAATATTATCATAGGTTTAGACCCACAGGAGTGAGCCATTAGATCTTGAGTTGTCACTGGATTGTCCATGTAATCATGGCTGGATTTAACCACTTGGGGGCCCAGGGCAAAAATCAGCTGTGAGCTCCTATCAACCCTCTGGGGTTATTTAGTTAAAGGGATACTTTACCAAGGGGGTAAGCCTCTCTCCACAACGCGAACCTCCTATGGCGCCATTTTGCTGCTAACAAGCCATCACCTCCCGTTAGCATTCCATTGACTGCCATTCATTTTGACGTCACTTTGACAGCAAATAACTTTACATCTGAAGCGTTTAAAGACTATTTGTCCATTGTTTATTTCTTGAGAAACACGACAATGTATAAAAGGCTCCATTACCTTGTACCTCACGTTATGGCTCCGTAGCAGACGTTTTTGTAAAAATAGGCTAACGATTGTGTCATAATCACGCAACTTACTGTCGCATAGTAGAGGAATTACCGTATAGTACAGGAGAAGCTCGCAGACAGTTTCGACTTACATTAGCTGTTTAAATTGAATTACTAATGTTAACTAGCATTTTAGTTAGCAATAATTAGCCTGTGCCTATGTTATCTCCTTACATATACCTACGCTCTCCGTCTCTGCAAGATTGGGAATGATTGAGATTTCTCTTGGCACAGCTACCAGAAGACTTACAACTTTCAGACACGTTGCTCACGTCACATTTACGTCGTCTCTCTCTGTTGGAGGCTGCGCAGTAACGCTCAGCCATCACCGGAAAAGTGCTTCTAATATCCTTCACTGGTCTCCGTCCAGAGCAACGGGATCTGTTGGTCCATTTATTTTACTGTCCATGTACCGATTGTGTTTACCGATATTCAACTACCTTTGTATCATAATAATGTTGGTAGTATGTGTAAATGAACTATGGTAAACTTCCCTCCATCTTACCAGTGGCCAGATCGCCGTACTCACAGGCCAACAGAAAAACCTCCAAGTGGCACGTTTAACGCAAAAGGAGGATTTGGACTTTGGATTGCTGCTGGCCGTAGGGCCTGTGGCTATACAAAGAGTATAGAAGCAGATCTCGTGAGGCAGCCGTCCCTCGCTCTCTCAAACTAAAAACCAAACTCAAAATAAACTGTAAACTGTAAAACTAGGCAGCGCAGATCAATTATAAACCAACGTTACTTTATTGCCTATTTCTTGCCTAAAATGTTTTCAGAAACATATTTCAGCTAACTGTTTAACTGTTATACGAGATCGTTTGTACCAGCCGGCTGCTATTCTGCGTCAATACTGACTAGCTGGATGAGCTCGCATTACGTCACCCACCGCGAGCATTTATCGGTCCGGTGCAGCACAGTGCGTTCTGGTAGTTGCAAGTTTTCTTTTGAGCGAAAGGGAATATCAAAGCTCCTATCTTCATTTTCTCTGGTCATGTAGCACCAATTACAAAAATGTTTGCACCATTATTAGCAATTTATCAAATTACCACAAACCAACAGACACACGTTCAATGGTATGGGGAGTTTGGGGCCCCTGAGGGTTTGGGGCCCTGGGCAGTTGCCCACTTTATCTGGATGGAGATCCACCATTGCAAGCAAAGCCATGTAAAATACCTATATTAATAATTATCATATAGTAGCATAATTACAGTAATTAGAAATAATGCAGTCCTATTATTTGAAGTGAAGAAGAAATTACATCAATCTATTACATCATCTGAAATGTAGATAAATAAATAATTGTAACTTTAAAAAAAAAAAAATTAACAATCAGTGGATTGACTGTATTTTAAATTAGTATTAGCAGTAAAATACACAGGACTGTGCGAGAAGTGTCTGAAGAAACAAGTGTAAGAAAAAGAAAGAATAAAGTTTCCTGCCGTAAAATCATAATAATGGCCATAATTAGCAGCTGGGTCATGGCTGTGTGGTTAACTCTGGCACTTCACACTGTGGTTCCAACCACAGATGGAAATTTCTCCTAATGACATTTCCTTAACGTTTCAAGGAAGTGAGTACTCCACCCCATCTAAAATTACAAGTCAAAGTTTGAAATGTTGAGTCTTCTTTTTTTTTTTTTTTTTTTTTGGTGTCTCATCTCTGGATTAAAGAAATGATAACAGCGACCTATCGGATTTATTCGAGACTGAAAAACTGCTGGATTTTATTGCATAGTTTTGTTTGTTCACATTTCATCTACACGGGCTTGTAAACTATGGACTCGCAAGAAGCTCATTTATTGTTAGGTTTCGGCGAGTGGTGTTGTGGAGGGTATACGCAGGTATCCTGTAAAGTTAGAGATTTTAACAGCTGTAGGAAAGAAGTAAAAAAACATTTTTTTTTTTTTTATTTAAAAAAAAAAAAAGTCTGGGCGCCTGGATAGCTCAGTTGGTAGAGGGAGCGCCCATATATAGAGGTTCATTCCGAGACTGCTGCTCTTTGCTGTATGTCATTCTCCCTCTATCTCCCCTTTCTTCAGCTGTATATAAAGCTCAAAAATAAAGGCCGAAAATGGCCAAAAAATTATCTTTAAAAAAACTGATCTGACTCAAGTCTCTGAAACCTCAGCTAGGCGTTTGGTAATTGTCAGCGCCCTTTGCCGTTATTAATGAGGAACTCTCGCTTGAGAAGCTTTGTCAATTCTGAGAAAAGAACCCCCTGATCTCACAGTGACATCTACCAGGCATTTACCAGCATCCAACCAGAAATATGCTATTGGTTGCATTGTGGGAAGTGTAGGATCCAGTGTTTTTGGAGCTTGACCCAACCTAGGGACTAAAAGCTGGGATATCTCTGCTTCTGCTGCATTGGCTTTGACCATTTTGACATTCGTTTTGGCCGTCTTTCATATTCTGATGTCCGGTTTTCCATACAGATGTCAGATGTACAAATCTGTCCGTCTTGTTGCTGTAGCTGCTCAGCAGAGTTTGATTAAACTACAAAAAAATATATATATATATAAATTAAAAAGGAACATTTTGGCAAAAGAAAGCTGGTCTTTGTTTGCAATGTAGTGCTACTGGTGACTAGTCCCATTTAGTATCCAATCATTGACCTCCAGGAGCTCAGAAAGGGAGAGATCTCTTGAGATATCCCCCAGTGGTGGCAGCGAGGGCGGAGGTTGAGAGAGAGGTCCATCAAAGATGCTGGAGGTAGTCTGAGACACATGAAGGGGACTCGGGACAGTGAGCAGGGAAAGCAGAGACACAGGATTGAGTGAGACCTGTTGGCTATAACTCGGCTTTAAGGCAAAAGCAGAGTCAGGAGGCGGCGCTGAGAGGGACTGAAGAGGAGGATCTTGAAAAGTTGGTGGACTTGAATCCATTGGATTTCTGCTGAACTGACATGGATGAAGCTGGGGCACATCCATGGAACAACCTTGCGCTACTAGATCTGTGTTTTCTGCTCCTAAATGGGAGTAAGGGGGCACTACGTTAGATGAATCAGTTAAAAAAGTGGCCTGTTTCATTAGAAAGGCATCCAGTGCACCAGAATGAAGTGGAGAGAAACCAGGATTTGATGACATTGCAGAGCTTTCATTGATGATGCTTTGCCCAGATTGAGGCTGAGCAGCTGCAGTGAGAGAAATGGAGGCCTCAGGGTTTGAAACAAGGCTGGTGGAGACAGGCGGAACGTTTGTCTGCCTTGACGTGAGAGGAGCCGGGACAGCAGAGAAAGAGGCAGAGTAAGGGTCCGTTACAGAGCTGGACGTAGTGGAGAGTTCAGTAGACGAGCTGCTGGGTGAGGCTAATGTCGTGGTTGTTGGAGGAGTAGCAGTTGAAGATGAGAGATGTGCGCTTCCAACACAGTCGCGGGTTTGAAGACCCAGGCTATGGGTTGAGGTGGTAGAGAGTGGAGGGGCAGCAGCAAAAGTGGAGCCTGAGGCCTGGGGAGGGACAGCAGGAGGGCTGGGGCCAACCCAACAGTTGGCCTTGGGGGAAACCGAGAAGCAGGTTGTAGAGCTGGAGCTGGAAGTGGAGTCTTTGAGGCAGCAAAAAGGCTTGTGGCGCTCCAAAGTCGTCGTATAAAGGTGGAAGTCTTTTTTCAATGCGACAATCTCCTTTTTAAGGGCTGAATTTGAACGCTCCAGACACTGTAGCTCCTTAAGAGAAGAGGGGGAAGGGAAACAGGAATATAGGGTACGACAAATAAGGGAGGTAGAAAAAGAGAGAGGGACAGAAATGACAAGAGTTAATGTGAAGTTGGGTCAGGTCTATCTTTATTATCCCTAAGAGTGACACTTAACAGCCATAAAAACTGATTACAGACATACATCAAAAGACATCCCACTCACACACATACTCTAATATCACAGCCGGCCTGCTGTAATGAAAAACTACAGCTAAGCAACACTAATGACGCTCTTCTTTAAGCTGTAATAGAAAGCACAAAATGTGCGGCCAAAGTCCAGACCTCAAAGGAGAGCTGAAATATTGCTCGTAAGTGACAGTACTGAAAGTTCTGCATGAAAGCAGAGGGTGGAGAGAGCAAAACATGTGATTCCATGCAGATCAGTGCAGAGTTGGTAAGTTTCAAAATGTCAAAAATTGGCTAAAAATAAACCTGTTCCTATTTCGAGTTTCTAGAATTGTTTTCTCCTGGTTTATCAATCAACTAAACTCATTAAGTTTCAGCGCAGCCTGAAAACCCTTATCCTCCATAGTAGGGGTTTTATTACGATATGATATATCGATTCTTTGGACAACGATTCAATATTTACTGATAACAGAAAGTCTGCTACGGCACGAGTTTGATTTGATTCCATTCAGGGCCCTGGAGCCGATATTAGACGATACCATACGCCTATTTACTACAATCAGTTACATTCATATCAATCCACAAATAGTTCAATCTAAAATATGATTTGGCAATTTCATTGCCAAGCTCTTCCAAACATTTAAATGAGAAACAAACTACTCTTTTGAATAAAACGAATAAATATGAAGTGGGAATTTCAAAATAAAGGCGCATCTTAAAGATGATGATGTGTATCGATATTTTCACTTTGCACCGTTGATGACTGAATCTATATATGGATCCAGACCGATGTATGGTTACACCCCTGCTCCACAGCAGCAGGCACTGAGCACCAATGACTGCGAGTACAGATTTGAATAATGCTCAGAAGAACGGTGCTTCCCTTCATAAGGATTCCATTTCTACTATATTCTACCGAGGTCACAGAGGTCCCAGATGTCCCAGTCAAAGGATCAGTGCTATGCAGTTGTGCGTCACTTGTGCTAACCCTTTAAACCATGAACTGCTGACACCGACTCTGTATTTTTCTAGAGTCAAACTGGTTTGTGGTAGAGATCCTAAAAATGAACCTGTAGGAACAGAACTGAAAGAGAAGAGAGAGCGAGAGCGAGAGCGAGAGAGAGAGAGAGAGCGAAAGTCTGGACTCCTTCCACGCACACACCCATTCATAAATTCTGTAAAATCACACACTTATCCAACCGGCTATAACAGGTAAACTGTATAACTGCCAACTGTACAGGTAATTAGTGTCAAAGAGAAATATCTTTAACCATGTGGTTAGGTGCAGAGCAGTGAACTACAGGTTTGGATTTCATATTGTCATAAGAACAGTCATAACAGATTTTAAGGGTGTGTGTATCGTGACGTATTAATGGTCTGAAACTAATAAATCACGTGAATGATGATGATAATCGATACCACTATCATATCTGTACGGTAGTGGTATCAGTCGTCTCATCTTACACTCAGCAAAAGAGAGTATGTGCATTTCTCAAAATGTCCAAATATTCTTTTAGCGTCATTTTTACTCTTACTCCTGAGCAACAACATATACTGAGAATTTGTGGTGACTCTTATTAATAATGACGACACACATTTCAATATAAAACCAAACTAAAGTATCACCAGAAAATGCAGAGCTCTATATCTAAAAAAAAAGTCCTTAAAAGAACCTCTTGCTTTTTTCAGAGGCATGACAGTAGAGCTTGTTGGATCTAATTATATCTGATTTCAAAATAAATATATCCATAAATATAATAATAAATACTTTTCAACAGTGCACGTTATGAAGTGTCAGGACACCTTTTGCTTCATTAAATCCAATCAGAAAGTTGGCTCAGTGCCCATAACGTGTGTGTGTGTGTGTGTGTGTGTGTGTGTGTGTGTGTGTGTGACAACCTGTGGAATTTGCACCTCAGGAAAAATAAACGAGTAGTACGGTTGGAAAAAAAAAAGGTTGGAGTGTGTGTGTGTGTGTGTGTGTGTGTGTGTGTGTGTGTCAGAGAGGAAAGGGAGGGCCAATGGGAGGGCAAACCAGAGGGAGTGAAAGCCCTTCTCCTAAAGCAGAGTATTTACAAGAAACGGCTTTGAGCATGTTGTCAGATTACACAAGACACACACACACCACTATTCACACAGTGTGTGTGTGTGTGTGTGTGTGTGTGTGGTGACTGAAAGGGAGACAGAAAGTCACTGTGTGATGGTGTAAGGAAGAAGGGGAGAACAAGCACAAGGGAATGAATGTTTCGAACCTCATGAAGTTCGTCCGCTCTCTCGGTTTGTTTTCTCCGGCTCTTTCTCGCAGCGTCTCTGTTCTTCTCTTGTCTTTTCCTTCCTCGGTTTGCCGTCTGTTGTCCCTCTCCTTCTCTCTCCTGTAAAGATGAATGCAAAAGAGACGGTTAGCCAAACTCGTCAAGGTTTAATTACAGTATGTTCTAAGTCTGTGTGTGTTTTTCAAGTGCATAACGCTCTTTTGGGCATCCCCTATTTAAGGCAGACATTAATAGCTTTTTGATATTGCATGATGTTTTAAAGGATGTCATAGTTCGTTAGGTCATGAGACAAACCTATCACATGAAATCACATGTGGTCATGTAATTAAAGCAGGAAGTTGTGGTGTTGTAGCACATTATGTTAAACTCTGGTAGCTCACATTGCCATTGACCAAATCGCAAATTATCTTTTTATTCTCTGCCAAAGAAAATAAAATATGAGCTTGCAGATTCGTCTGGTTCCCAGGCTCAAATACAGGAGCAAGGCATGGGCATAAAACGTACAAAGCTTTCAAAGCTGCATCTAATGATTTCATCAATCACTGGGTTTGCCTCAAGTGGACCAAAAATGGGACCACAAGCACTAATTTTGTCTATATTAAATGTTTATCCCAAATGGCAGGTCATCTGCTCTGAAAACCAGAAGAAATGAGATGTAGATATGTGCACTTTTTCCATTTACCCATATAAGAGGATGGATGAACAGCAGCAAAGCATGAACAAGCTGACGGAATCCAGGTTGAAGCCAAGTGACAATCATTATCAGACATAATGTACAACTGGTGCCAACTATTCTAACAGCGCCATATATTATTAGGTAAAAGGGATTCTCGTCTTAAATACTTGGAATTACGATGCACTTTTTTGATGCACCGCTTTTAGATAATTGGCTGCTTCTATTCTAAGTATTTTTGGTGCATGTTTGCCTCTTTTCGACAGTTGGGTGACAGAACACAAGGGGAGACAGAGGTGGGATGAGTGCAATAAATGTCCCCAGCTGTGTCTCGGCCAGTAGCCCAACAGGATGCCCAAAGGCAATGGACCTTATCCTTGATGGATAAGAGTGATTTATATATATATATATATATATATATATATATATATATATATATATATATATATATATATATATATAATAACTATATCTGTATAGCACTTTGAAAAAGACAAATATAATGGATTGTTGGGAAGATACATGTAAATAATTAACATTTAATGTGATAAGTTTGTATGACTATTCTATTTTATTCCCACATTACATTTTATAGTAACATTTCTATAATATTTACATGGGATATGTGATGGTTCTAGTACATTCTAGTACAAGAGTTACCCTATTTTTATATTGCAGCGCAGCCGTGATGAGATGAAAGGATGTGGTTATTGTCTATTTTTGCATGATTGATTGATTGATTGATTAATAGATAAGGAGTACTTACGGATCCAGCGGTGTTGCTCCCGTTAGCTGAGCCCGAGTCAGGGCTATTGGACTCCTGCCCCGTGTCCATGAATAGCGGAGACATATCTTCCGCCTGCAGCACACTGGCTGGCCGATTGGTTGTCTGTGTCCGCCGGCAGCCCGGATCATCCGTGCTGCGCGCCCGCATGTCAATTCGCTGCCATTTAAAGTCTGACGTTGACGCGCAACCAGCGCGCCTCTGCAGCTCGATGTGCACTTTGAATGACTCGCGATGAAAAATGAAAGTATGGGCTGTGACACAGGCAATGCTATATTTCCGTGCAAACTAATGTCTGATGCTTGATGACTTGTTGGTTCTGTAAACGTGCAACCCGGAGTGAAGCGCTCAGCCAGTGTGTCTGATGGCTTTTGAGCGACCGACGTTTGGCAACAGACAGCCGATGATGCAACATGATGCTGCGATTGCTTTCAGTTTCTCTTTCTTTTAAACTGACCCATTGCGAGGTAAGAGATGTGAGGTCTGTGTTGCCTTCACTTGTAGTCTGTGAGTTTCAGTGTTCAAATCTGTAACGGCACAAAAAGCGCTCAAAAGCAGCAACGTTTGAAAGTTGACCCAGTGATAAAAGTTGTAGCTTTTTCAAGTGGCTGCTTGAAAGAAGAGGAGAACCAAAAGGAAGCAGAATGAACAGAACGAATACACGTCTTGCATGTTACTGATGTTTCCCCCGCAATTACAGGTCAGGCTACTGCTTTTATTTGTACATTTCTCTGCTGGTGTCTGTTTTAATATAATATACTTGTATGCATATTTTGTCAGATCTCCCGCTAATCTATAGGAGTGTTTTTATTCTAATGTGACTCTTCCATTGATAAACCCTGGTTTTCGTTGTATTACATAATACTTCCATAGCACATGAACGCATCCATGCTACATGGATGGGAAAAGATATTTGGAGACAGGAACAGCTCAGGGTTGAATGACCATATAAGGGTTGCAGCCCCTTCACGTGTAGGGGATTTTTCAAGTACTTCTGCCAGGAAATGAATGGCCGAACCCCCAGACAGCAGCCAACAGCCTTTACCGGTTCTCTTCAGGATATGATGTAACTTACATCAAACAGTTTTATTCTTTTTTTAATATGCGCATGGCTAAATCGTGTCTTAGCAAAGTAAAACAAAACATGTTCAGGAGGAAACCCCTGTGACAAAACAACTTTTTTTTGTATGAATGAGAAAAACCTGGAAAGGTTTTTGGATTGCAGGATGTTTTGAAATTTCTGAAGGGGACTAAGAGAAATTCTAATAAAATCAACACATCGTCTAAACATTGTTTTAAATTTCTTTAAAAAAATGACACAATGTTGTTGCAGCTTCTCGTGTAACAATTATATTTTGCATTGATCATTTCACACCCTGTCACTCAGGGTTTTCTGGAGCTCGCCACTGTCCTCATGGGTTTTGCTCAGACAGATGTACAGTGGGGAGAACAAGTATTTGATACACTGCCGATGTTGCAGGTTTTCCTAGATTGGTTTTAGATTCCATCACTCACAGTTGAAGAGTACCTATGATAAAAATGACAGACTTCTACATGCTTTGTAAGTGGGAAAACCTGCAAAATCGGCATTGTATTAAATACTTGTTCTCCCCATTGTAGTTAAAAGCTCCGGGAAAAGCCTTGTATATTGTTTTTTTACTTACTACTTTTCCAAAGTCAGGAGTGAACTTTTCACCCTTGCTTGACTAAATATACATATTTTCTCTTGAAAATAATATTCATTGTATTCTCTGCATATTCAAGGATTCAAGGTTTTATTATTATCATTAGTGTACAATACAGGATTGCACAATATAATGTAGTTGTAGGTATCCCCTGCCATTATCATCATGCTACACACACTGAAATGTATAAACTGATATTATATTAAATTAAATTAAATTAGATTAGAATACAAATAATTAACTAGGCAATACTATAGGACGCTAAAGAAATGAAATAAAGAAAAACTAAATATTTATAAGGAATACAGTTAGTAGAGATATATACAGTAGATACAAAAAATGCCATGTTTAACATCAGTGTATCAGTGTTTTGAACTATAGTGCAAATAGAAATATTTTGTATTTTTGGAAACACTACATAGGCTACTGTATTTTTTTTTGGAAACCAGCTTTGACAAAGACAGGCAGAACATTCCCAGATTGCTTCAGTAAAGTAGGCTACGTAATTCCCACAACAGACACACAGGGGCGCCAAACGCCTGTACAGCACGGTCACACCTTAAAATTACTCGCTGACCAATCAACCAGCATCGAACGTCTGCAACAACCAATCAACGTTCGCTCTTTACCAACAGTCCAATTGGTAGCTGCGTCGCCTGCGTGGGGGTGGGATTAGCATTCCACCCTCTTCCTGGTTCGCAATGCTGTTTATGGATGCTTAATATCTTTCATACAGAAATATAAATCAGTAAAAGTAGCCTATGTATAATAACTGCAGTTGAGAGTAACACCGTCGCGATGGGTTTGCTGACGATTTTAAAGAAGATGAAGCAAAAGGAGCGGGAGATGAGACTGCTGATGTTGTATCCTGCATGTAACGATTTTCTAAAGTTAGCTTAGCTGGAAACAACAAAGCATGTAACGTTACCAACGGCATTTTAACTGTATCTGTGTCAATAACATAAGATCCGCTAGCTGCAATTTATATCCGTGTATGGTTAGAAAAAAAAAAAGGATACCAGCTGTGTGCTTGTGAATTTTTATTTGCGCATTGTGTGCTGCATGATGCTACCTGGCTAGCTGTTAAATTCTGGTAACTCTGCAAACTGTGGGTGAATCGGAGACAGTTAATCTCTCAATAACTAGGATGTTTAATAACGAGATGTGTGAGAGTTTGGTCTTTAACCTGGCTCGTGCAGAGGTCTGGACAACGCTGGGAAGACGACCATCCTGAAGAAGTTTAATGGAGAAGATGTCAGCACCATCTCCCCAACGCTGGGCTTCAACATCAAAACATTGGAGCACAGAGGGTACGTGCGCACGTACACTAGGGATGGGCGATACCACACTTTTAGGATTCGATACCGATACTTTTTCTTGCATTGTCATCGATATCGATACCGTTAATTTCTTATTGACAATTTGTCAGTAAAAATATTATTACATTTAAGACAAATCACAAGACAAATACAGACCATTTATACAAAATGTATTATGGTCAATACATAATAAAATTATAAATAACATAAATATGAATGAGATAAATTAAATATGAACAAAAACACACATTTTCAGACCCTTGTCGCTGTCGGCTGTGTCGCACGTTGACGCTCATTCACTCGTCTCCTGTCACGTGACATGGGCCAGCTCAATACGCCGCCAGGTACAGGGGTGTCCTGGCACATAGTAATTTAAGTAAGTAATCTAAAACAGCTGAAAGTGATGCATACATCCCCAATTATTATTTTTTAGTTTATATCGATATTTTTTTAAGGAAATCAATGCCAAATGAGTATGTCGATCTATCGATACCACAGGATCGATACGCCCATCCCTAACGTACACATACATGATGTAGCCTGACGCACTTTCACACGTGCATTTTTATACACAGCACATTGTGGTTTTTCTCAAAAGGCAATATCCATTGAAGACTTTTAGTTAGACATAGTTTTTGTCACAGTAGGAAACACGTAAAATGCTGCTAAAAATTAATGCTAGCTGAATTATTTTTTGTTTTCTTCAGTTTCAGGGTCCTGGTATTGTGCATGCTGCCTCACTGTCATGGCTTACTGGGATACTTTAATCGAATTGTTACTGTTACTAACACTGCTTTTCCGACGTTGGCAAGTCAATGATGTCTGCTCTGAAAAGCTAGGGCCCACATTTTCACCACTGTGGCATTCTCGAAACATTAAGTCTGCATTACATTACATGTCATTTAGCTGACGCTTTTATCCAAAGCAACTTAACAATTGCTATATATGTCAGAGGTCACACGCCTCTGGAGCAACTAGGGGTTAAGTGCCTTGCTCAGGGACACATTGGTTGATGTATCGCAGTGGGAATTGAACCCAGATCTCACTGCGCCATCACCACCATTAAGTGCAATCAGTGCTTTGCATTTGTCTTACAAAAGGCCCTTATTCACTCAATATAACTTATGATTAGACATTGATTAATTGACATACAAAAAGTAACCCAGTTATAAAGTCCACTATCCCCTACAGCCAAGTGAATCCAACTTCAATAAGCAACTGAGAAAAAACGGCAGTACTAATTTAGTGTCAGTGTCAGTTATTTATTTCGTCTTACTCTTCTGTACTCTCTATTATTGAAATCATAGTTTGTCCCCCATTGGGGCATTAATGTATTTTTCTAAGCCAGGATCCATTATCAGCCTATATTTTCCCAGTTTTACTCCACATTCTCCTCTCTCTGTGTTTCCTAGGTTTAAATTGAATATTTGGGATGTAGGGGGTCAGAAGTCACTGCGCTCCTACTGGAGGAACTACTTTGAGAGCACAGATGGGCTGGTGTGGGTGGTGGACAGTGCAGACAGACTCAGACTGGAGGACTGCAGGAAGGAGCTCAGCTCACTGCTGCTGGAGGAGGTATACACACACACACACACACACACACACAGACACACAGGAGTTATAGGGCAGCACATGTAGGTTTAGTGGTTAATTGCATTATTTATTTTATTTTATTATTATTTATTATTTTGGTGCTCTATACCACCTGTGGCTGTGTTCCATTCATTTTGTAGTCAGCTACAAAGAGACTGTGTGCGTGATAACAAACTATCTTTTTATTCATCTCTGTTTGAAGCTGAAATCCACAATGTTGTTCAATTACTATATCATTATTATATCAATCTCTATAGTTGAGTGTGTCCTTTGCTTCATCCAGAGGTTAGCTGGTGCAACACTGCTGGTGTTTGCCAACAAACAGGACTTACCAGGAGCCCTGTCAAAAGAGGCAATACGAGAGGTGAGATTTACTCCCACATTATTGTGAGATTACTTTTTATACTACAACTTACTTAAAGTCATTTCCATTTTTATTTTCACTATTGCAGCTTTAAGTTCTTTGTGTCATATTGCAGTTTACTTGTCCATAAACTGTACATCACAATGTTATGTTCTCGTGTTTTCTTGCAGGCGCTGGCTCTGGATGAGATCAAAAGTCATCACTGGTGTATCATTGGATGTAGTGCAGTAACAGGAGAGAACTTATTAGCTGGAGTGGACTGGCTATTGGATGATATCGCTGCAAGGATCTTCACCACGGACTGAGTGTGTGTCCCTGAATGTTATACTTTTTATAACAGTAGACTTTCATGGTTGGTGAGCTCTGACACAACTCAGGGTTCATTACATGTAGGTCTGAAGTATCCAAATATAACTCAAATGTCTCTGTTCCATCAGCTGCTTTAAGTTCACCAGACATGCACACTTCTTTGCTGTCTGGATCCATGTTTACAGGAGTCACTGGCTTTTTTTTTATTTTAATATTGACAGTTGTAGGGAAGATTTGTCAAAATGAACGAACAAATTCACACTGTAAATGAAAGTAATTTATGCTTCATTATGTATTGTTGACATGAACCTTCTTACAGTCGATTCCCACTTTAGTGCATCAGATTGTTGCCTTGCTCAAATGTTATAGTAAATGTCTACTGAACAGAGTACTATCACTTCATGTTTTTTTTTGGACATTTCAGGGCTTTCTTTGTATAGGCCATCTTAGACTTGAAGAGGGAGAGAAGGGGAAGGACATGCAGCAAAGGGCTGCTGCATGGAGTAAACCTACCAGGTGCCCCACATCCACATTAAAGTACATTAATTGTGTACACTGTATTCACATCTTATCTATTTCAATTTTTATCTAAAGGCCAGTTTGTTTTCACATCCATGACTAAACTCTGCACGTTTCACTTCCTGAAAACTACTTTACAGAATGCAATGTTGTGTTGGATGAAGAATATCTGGCACCCTGAACTAGAACAATGTTCATTGCAGTAAATTAGCAACTGACAGTTCAAGGTAATGGGTTTTGAATTTCATTGTCTTTATATTGGACTCAGACAGCATCTAAGCAATTGCAAACTGGAGGATTACAGTTATGGCAGCTGTAGATTATTCACACTGCTTATTTTCTAATTCGTCATTTGTCAAGAACTGGGGGAAGACCCTGAGACGGTGTATACAGTATTAGAACACAAGCTGTTAAATAGTGCTTTATTTGAAACAATCCTTGTAGTTAAATGAGATCATGTTTACAGGCAAAATGGAATAATGACCTCAGGATAAATCATTACAATACATTCACAGTGCAGCAGTTGGTACATTCATGTTACATGGTTTTCTGGAGCATCCCTTGAGCTCTAGAGGAACTGCAGCAATCCAGTTGGCAGTTGAACACTGCTGATGGATCAGGCCCCCCAAGTTCTGCAAAGAAAGACACCTTAGAAATGGGTGGCAAAGGCTGCAATATTTAACTGAAGTGAATAGCTGTAATCAGAGGGGATACCAATCAGTCATGAATCTTCAGACTGGGGCGGTAATAAGAAACTCATCACTTCAACAATAAATTTCAAAATGTTTTTAAAAATTCTCACCGTACATCCCAATGCAGCAGATCCAGATGGATTCTGGGGATCAAAACACTTCATAAAAATGTGGACCCAATACAATTAAGAAATCTAAATGTTGTCTTGTAATCAGAGGGGATACCAATCAGTCATGAATTTTCAGACTGGGGCGGTAATAAGAAACTCATCACTTCAATGCAGATATTAAAATTGTACTGTATTCTAGTGCAACATTATTCCAGTACTCACCAACACATAAGTGAGCATAAGATCAAGGCCATGTGATGACTTCATCCTGTCAGAAAAATGAAAGGCGTCAAGTTTATGAGCCAAGCTTTTTATATGCATTTGTCACTTGGCAATTAGCTGTTACAATTGCAAAATGTGATTTCCTTGTAAATTAACATGCTGAAATGTTACACAATATTCACTTCCAGCATCATGAATTCTTAGCTTCCAATACTGCAGCAAGTGTCAGTTAATGTATAGTACGCTGAAAGTCCATTAATACCACAAGTGTATAAGGTTCATGCCTTAATCCCACATTTTAGTTACATGCTTTTGACAGTTTACAAATTGTAAGCTGTGTAAAAGAATTACATTTCTGGGATGGAATCAGAGGTGTCTTTCAGTCATGCCCTCACAGCCAGCGCTCCCTCTCCTTCAGCAGGTCACCTTACACCTGAAGGGGGGGGCAGGGTTCTCAGTGCCATACTGAGAAAGGAGGGGAGGCCAACTTGAGGAGTAAGGGAGTCCTGTTCATCCTTGACTAGGAGATACGTCATCATGTCCACAATCCCAGAAACCTTTAGGGGTGGAACGGTACATGTATTCGTATTGAACGAAAACGGTACGGGCGTCTCGGTACATGAATTTACGAGAATTAGGGCTGAACGATAATGTATAATAAAACGTGATTTCCTAATCGCAAAGGCTGCGATTTGGTCACATGATTCTCGAGAGCAAATCAGTCTGCACGCCGCAGAGAAAGCAACTAGCATGCTAACGCTACACGTACCTTGAGCTGATTTGTCATTCAAACAACTGAGTTGTAGTTTAAAACTTCTACAGCCATTTTAATAAAATGAAGGGTTTTATTCAGGCTTGAGTCTATACATGCAGTTAATGGATACAGGCACACAGAACTCAAGGCTTGGTTGCAACGATTAGCTCTGATTAGCGGTTAGCAGTTAGCTAGCTCCATTATAAAGATATGAGTGGAGGAGCTGCCACTGAGAGGGGTAACAACCAGACTGATAAATGACATTCGGGGAGCTTTCACAGCAGCGTGGCCGTGGTGTTAACGGTTTTATTAGTACAGTTAATCCCACGGCAAGAACACCAGCAACATGCTACTGCTAACGTAACGATAGCCTCTCTGAGCAAGTGCACATGGCAGCACTCAACTTCACGAGGGGGAGGGGCTGGAGGCAGCTCCTCTGTGCACTGTAAAATACATGTGTATATATAGATATATACTATATTTTTTACTTATTTAACTGTCTAGTGTGTTCATACTATAAATTATTATTCTTTGAATAATACAGACAAAGCTTAAAAGTAATTGAATTGCAAAATTTTGGGGGAAAAAAATCACAATTAGATTTTCAAAAATCGTTCAGCCCTATGGAGAATGCACGGTATAAAATACTACAATTTGCATGCAAATTAATGCAGAACTGTTAACATGCGGTTCTTTAGGGACACCTAATCTGTAGCCCTGCCCTTAGCTCTGAAGCTCCACCTACATGTCGAGTCAGTCGGTCCAGTGAGTCCACACGAAGCAAGCTAGTCCCTTCCATAAACAACCAAACACGGATGTAGCTGTATCGCTTCGCGCCCACAAATGGCCTCCAGGCCTGTTTGCTTCGCTGTTAGCCCTGCCGTTAGCTGTTAGCTTCACACGCTAACACCAAAACTCAACTGCTCTGTAACCGAAGATGCTCTTTTAACAGCCCTGCTCTGTGCATTCTGTCTCCCATATCACACTAGCTGATAGCCATTGTTTACAAGTTACAGATGGAGTCTGGAGATGATGCAGGGTACTTATTGTTTACATCCTACTTACACACTTCAAGCTGTTACAGCTAGCTCAGTGGACAGCCTGAGACGTGCACAATAAAAAAATGTTTGCCTTCTGCATTTGTTTTTCCCCTCCACGGTACCGAACCGTGAGGTCTGTGTACCGTTCCACCCCTAGAAACCTTACTTGCTCATTTACCTGCAGCACTCCCCGGTGTCTGGTTCTGGCACTCAAGTCCAACCGCATCACCAAACCTGCAACAAGTTAAGCGTTAGTCAATTCAGTTTGATCTGTGTAATTTACCCTTTTTATCATTGTGTGATCAGAGGGGTAACCAATCAGTCATGAATTCTCAGACTGGGGCGGTAATAAGAAACTCATCACTTCTTCATAAGAACTGCAAGTAAACACTGAACTAACGAGATACCAACCTCAACTGTTGGAGCTTTGTTTGTGCAATGACCATGTTCTCAGTTCAACATTGAAGTTAGAGCCTAAAAGAAAAGAAAAAAAAGTTGTCAACCGTTTACCTACTGGTGTACAGAACTGCAGTTGAGGAATGTGATCAGCATTTTTTTTTCAGTCACATGTCAAGGTAACCAACAGTCCAACCAATCAGAACCCTCCTTCAGGGAGCCGAAGATCACTTTACACCTGAAAGCTCGTTCCAGGGTTCTCAGTGTCGTATCGGGCCAACAGGGAGTAGATGGCAAATTTGGACAGTTTGTACCAAGAGGCGGTGGGGGGGGGACTGTAATGTGCACATCGGAGTTCATCCTTCCACACTCCGTAAGTAATTTTACTATGGTTTGGATGTTTCTGACAACATACCTAGGTCACCTTGTTTCTAGATAGTTCCATCCAAAGGCAGCCCTAATGGGTAAAGAGAAGACATTGTTAAAATAATCACATCCCTACAGAAGTCATTTCCAGTCATGACGTTTAATAAACTCGAAAACAAGTCTGACACGACATCTAGCATGCCTAGAGAGTTATCACATGTAGGGTCATCTGTGTTTCCATTCAGACTGTTGGTAACCCCAACAGGGCTTCCCCTTATTGCCAAGGTAACACCAGTGGGTTCACCTTTTCAGGTTCTGGCATTGAACCAAGGCGTAAGACATGTGCGGGTGTCATCATGAAGGAAATTAAAAAATGTTTAATTGTAAACTGTAATTCAGACCAGGTGGTGTTGCGCATTAGCACAACGCTGACATGGACTGTAAATGCCTGAAGCACTCACCGTTGTGGAGAAGATAGTAGCATCTTCGAAAGCTAGGTACCTGCAACAGACGATATACAGTCAGGTCTGGGCACAAAATGTATTAGTTTAATCCCATTAACTGTTGACCTTCACTGATGTCAGATATTAAATTCTCAACAGCAATTCAGACGAACGAGATTCCAAATATATCTCATCATTTTCAGCAGTCTGGAAATGATATTGGCACTGTATGAACAAGTAGTGACTAAAATCTTACCTTTGTGAAGGCCTTAAGCATGCTGGCCTAAAGCTCTCATCTGGGCAAACTGAGAAAAGGCAGCGACTTCCATAATCCAGTAGGGACCTGCAACAGATGATACAGTCAGGTCCAAGCACCAAATTGAAGTTTCAAACCATTAACATTCACTGATGTCAGATATTTTATTTCTCAACAGCAGTTCAGACGAACGAGATTCCAAATATATCTCATCATTTTCAGCAGGTCTGGAAATAAGATAGTGGTACTGTGTCAGTGATTTATCTTACCTTTGATGAGAAGGTCTCAGCATGCTGTTGAAGCAGTCACTAGGCAGAAAACAGTTAAATTACTAACTTATTCAAAACCCTAATGTTTTGACAGAAAAGTTTTAAAAAGGCAGTTGCTCAGATGTTCTTGTCGTTTCACATTGGTTCAAAGTGAGCTAAGTTCATCATCATTGGAACTGCTTAAGGACATTTGTTAAATGAGAAAAATTACCACGAGGCGTCAATGGATGCCTTCCTCTTCAAGAATCCACTCACGCTCTGCAAAATGAATCAGCAGTCAGTTTGTGTTCAACAATAACCATCTGTGGCATATTAAGATTCAGATGTTTGATCAGGGCTTTGGTGACAAACTGCCATGTGACATTAGTCGTCCAGGTGTTTAATGGGTTTTACCCCATTTCATCCTTTCAAACAGGAAGAAACACCTTGCCTTTTACTCAACACATTTAAAGACTTACATGTTGAGATGTCCATGCGGCGTCCATGCACAACTTCTTGCTCAAACCTGCACCTAGCAGAGAAACAGCAAGTAAATCACGGTGTACAAACCAAATATTACATCAGTTCAGCAACAGGTAATCAGATTAAAGGCTGACATCACTGTAATCAGGCATATGCTTGTCATTAATTTTAATCATCATGTTTATACCCCACTATTGAATATACTCTAAAGCGATCTTTTACCCACCTCTGCAGCTGATTTGAGGTTAGTGAGAGGGCAGGGCAGACCAACCTAAAAAGAACATCAGTGGTTAGCCATAAACGCAGGGGGTCATTTGAGCTTTTGTATTTTTAAGGGCCGATCAGATTAATATACTAGCATCACAATAATCAGGCATATGCTTGTCTGTTTGAAAACTCATCAATTACAGCCCTTGTGGAATTTAGGTTTTAGCTTCAGTCCAGCTCACCTGCCAAAGTCCTGTATTCTTGTCATTCATCTTTGATTGGCATAGGTACACCTTTAGGACAAAAACATTTACAATTATTAAGCTCATTTAATTTTCACATCTCATTGTATGCCATTATCACCTGAGAGTACTGTACTAAGAAACAGTTTTACAGGGCATTAGGTGGAGCTCACATGCTACTCAGAATCTGGTAAAGAGGTTTCTTCAAAGGCTGATTCGGTAAGAGAGAGTTCAGAGAATCATCACTGCAACACTGAGCTTCTCAAGCCACAGAGCCAGTTTATGGCTGATCTGTAACAGTGGAGTTGCTAAGCATAACTACTGAAATAACTAAATAAAATTTCTAATTACCTTAAGTGTTCGCCAGTCCTCACACCTGAAGACAAAAAAAAAACGTTTCATGAGTTTTTAGTCAACTTTACGTGCACTATATACAAGTTACGTTTCATGCTACTCAGAATTTGAGATAAAATTTCCTCAACGATTTTCAGTGAGAGAGTTCAAATAAAACATCACTGTTGCATGAGACTCCATGCTAACGAGCTACATTGTGTTAAGAACTTACCTTCGCAGTAAATGGTTTCGGGCTCTTAAATCACCTACAAAACAAACAAATGATCGTTTTAGCAGGAAAGCAGCTAATATTAGCAGCTAACATCAGCAGCATTTCAAGTGGCCAGCCAACACGTGACTGCTCCATGCAACGTGTTCAGAACCGCACGAGTCTGTAAATTTAATGTTCAGTGTCTCACATCAGAATAATTGAATGCAGTCACAGTCATTCAGTACAGGTCTGTGTAATTATCATCATTGAGAGACACGGCTAGCCTTGCAGCCACACCAGCTAGCAGCGGCCATTTCTGGAAAAGTCTATAACACGAGTTCAACTTGTGTTTCCCAACAAATACTACATGCAGCATTTAGAAATCATGTTGTCGTTTATGTTAAGACAACTAACCAAATTAAATGAACATGTTTTACTAGCGGATGGTTAAGGATTGCTGTGGCCGGTGCAGCAATGAAACGCTAACTTAACACATAAGATGGTAGCTAAAACACCGAAACTTGTAACTATGATGGAAAGGGAAACCTCAAACGCAGATAAACTACATTGTAAACGGAACACATTTCCCATGTTTAATATTATGTTAACATTCGCAAATGAATAAGCTGCTAACAAGCAATGTGCTGGACCTTACCTCGTACAGAGCAGAGAAGGAAGTGGACGAGGAAATCGGTCCGTGTGGGTTTTATGTCCCGCCTGAACGACTCCTCCCACCCGGCAAACTTTTACCGGGAAAACGACTATAGTCTTTCCACTAGCTACATTTACCGTTAGACAAATTGAAGTTGGCAAAAACAACGGTTTTATTTATAATAACCTCACCGTTTGTAGAGTGAGGACTTTTAGCTTAAGATAATTTAAAGAAAGTGCACATTATTTATTTTATTGCGTCATTTCCGTTAGAAAAGTATTTTTCACATCCACGCGGTGGTAGCAGAGATACCAACAGATTGCTAAATATTTTCTTTCCTATAAACCAATTTGAGATTTATTAACCACCATGCAGTGGAAAATAGTATTAAAATACGTTTTTTTTTATTATTAAAATAATAGTCTCAACAATATGAACTATGTTTTCTTTCTTTCAATTTGACATGCATTTCTTCTGTGTAAAAATATTACAATTTTTTTCACTTGTCATAAAGTTGTTTCTAAATGAACATGAATATACCTTTATGTTTATAAAATGAACACACACACACACACACACACACACACACATGCGCACACGTATATATAGTTTTGTTTAAACTAGGCTATATATTTACATAAGTTTAGCAGGTTAAAGCTTTATCTTAATCATTTCTTTGGTTAGTTTTTCACGTTGCTCATAATGTCATGGCAACAATGACGCTGACATTAGGTAATTCAAATCAAAATATCTATTCTGTCTTTATCCTGAAACATGAAAATACAACCACTACAATAAATTAAGTCTTTATTTACTCAGAAAAGTGCTTCTTGTTATGGTTCAAGACTTCAGAAGCTTTGATTAGGATACAAAAAGATATATTTTTTTTAATACACTCTTTAGACAATCATTATATACAAGTTTTCCCACCTATTCAGTCTGCAAGAATACACAGGAGGTAATATCCAAACCATATACATAGTGGATGACAGGAAATTACAGGTCTGTTGTAAACATTACATTTTTCATTCTAACAAGTCAACCAATCATTAATACATTGTTTAAACCTTCTGAATCCCTTCTATCATGTCTTCCTGTCCCCGGATGAACATTGATACTAACGTTATAGTCCTATTTTGACATTTAAAGTGCCAATGAGTGGTGTTTTAGACTACTAAGAGAAACGTGATGTGCAGCTACATTGGGAACAATTAAAAGACATGCTGTTTTATAACCAGGCTATAAATATATTGCTTTCTCTCTCAGTTGCACACACATGCATACACTCTCCTGCCCTGTCCCTTCAGGTTAAATAACCTTTAGCAGAACACACAGTGAGGAAGTCAAACTCTGTATTTCTGTGCACACACAGATGGGAAACCCTCTGTCTAAATGTGTTACAATTGGTCAAAACTGCATTTTCTCCACAAATATTAACATACAAATGTGTGTGTTAATCACTATGACAATGTCATAATACAAATTAGCTGTGTGTGTGTGTTTGTCCTCTCATTAACCACAACTGATTAGCAATAAATGGCACTGATTAACATACAAGTAGGAATATCTCCAGAACCAAAATCCACTAATAAGTCATTGCAACATGTTTGACAATGAAACATGCCTATTGATTGCACATCAACACTTTAGTAGTTTCATAGTGCTAAACAAAAGGATAGAAAGATTATTTCTGCTTCAAGCTCCTAATAGTGGACCGGATGTAAGGAGCTAAAATGTTAAGACATAATCCCAAATTAGCATCACAGTTGAAGGGAACCAGAAGCAGCTGAACTCAGTCACATAAAGACTGGGTTTTTCCAATATAAGCCAGTCCCATAGGCTTCACTGTACAGTAGAATCAACAACGTGGCTACCTCAGCTCGTGAAGTAAAAATGAATCCCTGTGCAAACCTATGTGCATCATGATGAGACAAGGCAGTAAACTTTATGAGGAGGGATTAAGACTCATTAATGTAGATAAATAATGAATGTTTTGGAGGCCTACTGCATGACTCAAACACATCATGTAATTATAAACGTCCCCACTGACGTTATGCCAAATGCCACATCACAACATAGTGCGTAATCATGATTTGAACAAAATTTGATTTCATCGTCCATGTCGCTCTCCAGTTCTATAGAAACTCAGCTAACACCAAATTGGATTGCTGTTTCTTCTTCAGCGAAGGCGAAGAAGATGGCGGTGAGGATGACGTCACAGGTGTGAGCGTGACGCTGTAGATGTTGGTGATGAAGGCCTCCCAGCCGCGACGAAAGGCTCGGTCCAAGGCCTGATGGGAACAATAGGGTAAAGGTTAGCAATAAGGTTGACCTCAAAATGATTGCTACATGAGTAATTTCCCCTAATTTCTTAGGAAGTTTTCTTGAAAGAACTCTGTAGTTTATAAAAATAGAGAATCCGTTTCTCTATTTTAATAGAGAATCTGAGACTTTTATTTTAATTTGAGTTTTGTTTGAAACGTTATTCTTCATATATGTTGAATTGTTTGCTTCCTTGATGAGGAAGCTCACATTTTTGCATGTTCAGCTGATATGCTGTATACAGACTAAAGGGCTCTTCAGTTTACACCAGCAGCTCATTGGAAATAAGTGAAAGTATACAAATTGATTGTCTCTCTTGTCTCTGTGGGTAGTGCAAAATTACACAGTTGTTTCCAGAGAACCTCCCAGGAAATTAAAGCCCCGTAAAATGATATGTTGGCCATTAAAAACAGTTAAGGGACCTGACGATCCTGTGCATCATAAGCAAACAAACTGTGTACCCCTTACAGTTATCTTGGGACCCCCTGTTTGGGAACCACTGCTCCAAGTTTGTCGCTATAGTGACTGGTGATTTTATGCCATTCAAGAATATTGAACCAGCACTTACAGAGACTAGCAGCAACAGGAATTGTCATATACACATGTATTCTGTGCACAGTCGCTCTAATACATAAAACAAATATTGTGCAAACTCAGAGGTCAGAGTTGTGCATACGTTTTCGTAAGATATCATACTAACCCGTTCATGAGAATATGTTGAGCTGATTGGTCAACAGCAGTGGAATGTTTTAATGGTGTGGGTCTAGTAGGCGGGTCAACACTTGCCCTACTTTGTTCCATTGATCAAGGGACACGATAAAGGAGGCTCAGGAATGTCACCTCTGTGCATGTGTTTCAAATGAGGCAGAAAATCTTTGGGAACATGTGAGTCAGGTGAGGGGCCGTGCAGTCCGTTTACACAGCTGCCCGCTTTACTTGTACAGCTAAAAGCCCTTTAGCGAAACCTGTTTCTGCTTCATTTTTCAATGTTGTTAAATGTGACTTAAAGGAAAAATCCTATCAGAGGAAGTTACCTAATGAGTTTATAACATGCACCAGTGGCTGCTGTACCTTGACCCTGCTGGCAGCCTATTATTAAGGTGATACTTTCCATGGTGATTAATAGCCCAGTACGTGGAGGATATTGAGGGAGAACTTTACCCCTCTGTTCCACCAACTCGGAGTACTCAGTTATGTAACCTTGTGGGGCTTAAAGTTTTACCAGGTGGGGTGACGCTGAATATGGAATTTATGTTAATGTAAGACACAGAAAGCAGAAGTTAATAAAACGTTCTAAAAAAAACCTAATTGATAGAAACAACATAAGGCTTTCTCACCTTGCGATAATTCTTCCCCGTGTTCCTCTTCATTACCTTCTTCCCCTCCTCTTGCTCCCTCTTCATCTTCCTCTCCTCCTCTTCCTCCCTCTTCCTGTCTCTGATCAGGACCTGGTCGTCCGCATCCTCCCGAACCGGGAAGTGAACAAGCGTTGGCTCCTTCTCCTTTCCTGCCTTCCCATCCTCTTCCTCCATCTTTTTCACTTCGATCATTACCTTGGTGTCCTCCAGGACGTGTGGGTCAACGGGACTCTCTGTGCCCAGGCTGGGCCTCTCATCCCGGGCTGTGTCCTCCTCGGCTCTCCCCTCCTTCTGCTTCCTCCTGGAGCTTCTTCTCCAACGGCTGCTGCGGCGGCTGGGTTTCCTCTGGAGGAGAGTCTCCCCGTCGTCTTCCATCATCCCTTCATTAAGATCAAACGCTTCGACTTCTTCCTTCTCATCTGCCCCAGAAATGCGTATTTCAATTGGGCTGGGGCTGCTTGCGACTCCCCCCTCTCTATTGCTGTCCTCTGTCCAGTTGAATGTCTCCTCCACTTCCTTTCCCCTCACCATCTCTCCTTCTCCAGCGGCCTCAGGCTCATCAAGGCGACCGTAGAAGCCACTGGATTTGTCCAGAAACTTTGGGGCCCGGATGGAGCTCCGCGCAGAGCTTTTCCTGGAGTTCTTGCCAATTGTCATGTTTTCTCTTTCCGTATCTTGTTTTTCTTTAACTCTTTTTGTTTTCGTGCTTCACAAACTCCTTTTTTTGGTCACCTCTGAAGAATAGGGGGCAAAAGAGAGATTAGAGATTAATGCCGTTACGTAACACTGCCCTCACCTCCACTCTTTGGGTCACACACACACACACACACACACACACACACACACACACACACACACACACACACACACACACACACTCGCTCTCTCTCTCTCTTTCATAGCAGCTCCCATATAAGCCAAAGTTCCGGAATGTTGACAGATGAAATAAAATAAGAGAAATGTGGAACGAAAATGCAATGAAATGAGACCATAGATGAAAGATAACCAGTGTCATGGGAATGTGTGACGGTCAGCATGTGTAAATGCTGCTGTAAATGGTATGCACTGAACTACAACAGTATCTGCCTTGGAGTCACATGAGGTTTATGAAAACAGACTACCAGCATTTGAGTTTTGTACCAGTAGTTCCAGTGTGTTTGTGTGTGTGTTTGTGTGTGTGTGTGTGTGTGTGTGTGTGTGTGTGTGTGTGTGTAGGTCAGTGTTATCAGGGTTGTGACGATAATTAGCTAAAGACACAATGTTGCTTAAACTGGAGACAAACACACACATGCGCACACAGACTCAGACTTTGGCACTAAGTTAACCAGTTGGATGTTGTACAGAAGCCAAAATCAATGACTTCATATTGACTATCTTTCGATGCTGAACTCAGCCTGACTGTTGGCTTGTTCTCTGTAATGTTAAAAGGCTGTTGGATCAAATTCACCAATTTTGACATATATGAGAGAGAGAGAGAGAGGGAGAGGGTATTTTCAGTGTCACAGCAGGTTATTTTCCATCAAGGGTAAAACACTTTCTGTGACATCACTGATTGGGTTGTCGCCAACCGTTAAAAGGAGGAAAATTAAAAAGGAAACAGAGGGTGAACGTGACAACAAAGCAGAAAGACAAAGAAGACAACTAAAATGGCATGACACAAGAATGTATAGAAAGCAAACAAAGTGATTAATAGAGCAACAAGTACGAGGAAATCAGACAAACAGGACTGAAAAGATGAATTGAACACCCTGCCATTTATTGTTAGAAGAAAGAGAGCTGTGACTTCTTTTCTTACATAAACTAACTTATAGACACATGATAATTACTCTTAAAAGAATGTCGTAGTGTAGCAAATAACCAAAATGCAGAAACTATTAGATAAGAAAGAGATGCAAGTCTTACCTGATTTCTTGCTCTTGTCTCCTCTGTCTTTCTGTGTGTGTGTGTGTGTGTGTGTGTGTGTGTGTGTTTGTGAGCACCGGTGAGCAATATCTCCTGTGTGTTTGTGTGTGTCTGAGTGAATGACTGAGCTCAGGATACTCCCCTTACACACAGCGTCACACACCCACCCTGCCCCAACCTGCAGTTCTGTCGTCACCAAAGGCAAACACACACATGCAAAAAGAGCACATACACAAGCGGCAAAGTCCTCTCACTCTCAAGGACTCTTTGTCTCTCTCCCTTCTTCGGACTCTTTCTATACATCCTTAAACACACATTGACTAGATTGTAAGTTACACGTGCCTATACATGTGCACACACTCATCGAGGCCTACTGAAAAACTGCCTAATATTTCAGATCACAAAACATCCTTCCACCAGAACAAACATCCTATTCTGATATCAGCAGCTATCAATCATTAACCGTGACCGTCCTCAGCTGTCACAGAGAAACCTGCAGAGCACAGATGGGACTTTCAATTCAGCTTCAACCTCAAAGGCTGAGCGTTCAACCACCTTCAACATATGTATCGTCCAACTTCTACAGTCCATAACACACAGGGATGCTGAATATTCATAAATGTATTCAAAATAATGTGACAATATAACTGTTAGGTCAGATGTATCTCCCAAATACCTGCAAAACGAATGCCATTTGTGTGTTTGTATTTACTGCTAAAATGCTAGCATATAGCTTAACATCAGCTTTTTAGCATTTAGCTCAATGCAATATTGTGTATAGCCTCTTAGAGCTGCTAGCATGGCTGAAGACTTAGTCCTGTTTTTCATATGTAAAATGTCTCACTCAGTATATAAAATGGGCACACTTTAAAAAAACTTATTGAAGGAATCATCCTTGGTAAAAATGTTTGTCTATATTAAAACACAAATATCATCACATGTTGTCTTTAATGATGACTCTAAATTACACATGCTTGGGAGACAGAGGAAAATTTGGCTAGCCGGTTCACCTGCAACCAAGAAAATGATAGCTCAGCGCTGGCCCCCCCCCCCCCCCCACCACTCGCTTTGTATAAAACAGTGGTTGGCATATTTTCTAGACATAGTTATGCTTGAGCTCTCTACAGCAAGGATTAACAAAGCCAAATCATCAACTATAGATCTATGGAAAAACACAGCAGCACAAATATCAGTCCTAATGACCTCAGAGTCACAAGAACTAGAGGAGAGTGAGTAGGCAAGGTGAGATTTCTGTTTTTTCGTTTGTTCTGTTTTCCTCAAACCGCAAAGGGTGGGAGAGGGTTTTTGTTCCTGTTCAATTTGTGTTTCTTTGTTCTGTATGTTTAAAATTAAAAAAAGCAATAATAAATGTAACTTAAACAAAAAATTTTTAAATGATCTCAGTCTTTCAAAGGTTTTTCTCATTTTAAAAGGCATTAAGCTCATGGGGTTTGGAATTAAAGCGCATGGACGTGAGTAGTTTAATTACCAACTTTATAATCCTACTTTACCAAACAAAAGTGAGTGCCTTTAATGGTGATATTAATAGGTCATAGGTCATTTTAAAGGGCCTTTTCTCAAGTCAATTTTAATTTGATTTATTTAGCCCAATAACACAAACTTTCCCTGAGGGGCTTTCTCATTAACAAACCATTAATGACTCTGCAAACCATCTATCAGTGGCATGACAAAATCCTGTGATCCCGTGGTATCCCTCCATGAATAAAGATAAGATCATTACTTTTAAATGATAAATTATGAATCCTAATTTAACAACAAAATAGATAGCATTCATGAGATTTAAAAAAAAAAATAAATGTTTTGGTTGGAGGCATAGTGTGACCCAAGTTCAAAATGGCTGCCTCTGAAATAAGCTCATTTTGCCTTCATGCTCTTCATTTCCACGAATGTGTCCAAAACAGTACTCTCTCCTGATAAGCTGTCGCTATACCCTGACGGAAGGTGTGCGTGTGTAAAGATTAAATGGATTAGTTTAGGTCACTGAATGTTATCTTAATGTTTGGATGGTAAACACTGTGTCTGGGTGGGACAGAGAGTGGGAGCTGCTCAGCTGTGTGTGTGTGTGTGTGTGTGTGTGTTGGGTAATTGTCTCCTATTTCCTTTAGTCAGCTTCGGGATGCATAGCGTTCACACACCTTGTACATGCATACACATGCATACTGTGAGGACACGCCAACATCAGGAACACACACACACACACACACACAGACACACTCCTACTTTCTAAATGGTACAAGAAGTCTAGGCCAGTGGTCCCGGGACCCCCAGGGGTCCTTGAGGGGAATATTATTTTTTCAATATAATTCCATTCATAAGTAACACAATGATAGAATATATGACTATTTTGGTCATGGGTTTCTAAACTTTCTGTAATAAAACATCCAAAAGCTAAACTATCAGATGAGGGACTCTGGGACAAAATCTTATCAAACGGGGCTCCATGGTCTAATTTGTGTCGGTTCAGGGGTCCTTGAATTTAAAGTTTGGGAACCACTGGTCTAGCCAACAGGCGTGCGTGACTGAATTATTTTGGATCAAAAGATGGTGACTTCAGCTCCTGTTACTCACCTCTCGGTGCACCTACACACCCCTGTGCGAGTGTGTGCTGGGCGGTGAGGTAAGAACACTCCATATATAGTCAACTTCCCTGCAGAGAGGGCGTAACAGCTGTCAATCACAGAGGTCCGTAAAAACCTCAGCTGTGTTTGAGGGCAGAGAATCACCGCCCGTGTGGGTAATTATTGTTGGACGCTGGAAGCAGGTTCCCATGGTCACCATCAAACAGGGATAGGTTAGGGTTTTGCAACTCTAGTCGGACGATTGATTTTGATGTGGTGAAATTTGAGAAAATCAGGAGAACATAAAAGATAGAATTAGAGATGTTAGTGGGAACATAAAGAGGCAGACAAACACCTCTGGTAAAAGGCACAGACATACTGCATGACAAGTCTGTAAAGTGTGACACTGGTAAGTATTACCTGATACACTCAGAACAGATGTGCTTTTGGCTGCGTTTCAAATCACTTTAGGCAGTCGGTCGAGACAGTCATTCAACTTCTCTGTCAAGTCAGCCTTTCTGAAACTAGTCGGTGTCTGAATACAAAATGTCTTGCGAGAGAAAGGGCCTTAAAGACATGGAAGGGACAACAACAGCCAACTGTAAGCAAAGGTTTGACATGGTCATATTTCATCTGCAGTGAAGAAAAAAAACTTACTATACAGCATTAGGGCTCTTTCGGCATTCAGCAAATTCCTCCTAAATAATGATCCCATATCAGCACATGTAGTAAATATAAGACCCACAATTATTTTTACAGTTAGAGAGCAAAGTTCATAACGATTTAAAGATAAGCATGAAACACTGAAGTTTAAAAAAGACCAAAATACAATAGTTTACATGATCTAAGTTTATTTTCAAGGCCAAGGACAGACATTATCACATTGTACGATGTAAAGAACAATATTCTTACAGTAATAAATACATAATACACCAGTAGAGAATTGACTTACAGGCACTAATTACACTTAAGCGGGCACTAGCTGTTTTTACAGTATCATACAACAGTAGCTCCTTTGAGCTATACTTTTATTTTGCTCCTTATTCTTCCAACTTCTGAGGATGTCATGGAAGATAATCAAGCACAGCTCGAGTACTATAATTTATATTTGAAGCTTTTTTTCCCAAATATACTATTGAAACACTGCTACTGTAAAGTACCAGGGATTATCTGCCTTTTAATGGCAAATTCAAGTCTTTTCCTTGTCATCAGAGTATGGAAATGTGACAGGGACGGCATGTTTTGTATTTGCTTATTGCATAAGGAATGTCTATGAGTTTAAGTAGTGTTGTTCCCTTTATTCAGGGCTTTTACATGGATTCCTTAAGCCTTATGTTTTTAAAAAGCATCACTAAAAATATACATATTAAAATGCTGGCTAGAACTAGCTGTTATGATACTATTGAAAACCAACATTTAGGGCGCCCAGATAGCTCAGTTGGTATAGCGGGCGCCCATATATAGAGGTTTACTCTTCGACGCAGCGGGCCCAGGTTCGACTCTGACCTGCGGCCCGTTGCTGCATGTCATACCCCCCTCTCTCTCCCATTTCATTTCTTCAGCTGTCCTGTCAATAAAGGCCTAAAAATGCCCCAAAAAATAATCTTAAAAAACAAAAACAAAACAGCATTTGCACTCTGAGCTTCAACACTAAAGCTACACAGGGCGTGGAACCATTGCTTGTATTGTATCTCTGTATTTGTTGTTGTCTGTGTTGCCAAGTTGCACCACTTATTTGTGTATGAGAGTATAATAAATACAAGGCAACAAATGTTGAGCATTTTTCTTAATTAAGTTTGTGAGTTTTGTGAATAAATGAATAATAATTTAAAAAATTAAAAAAAATCTTCGCTCCACAATACTATTACATTGATACGAAATGCAGAAATTTTGATTTGACAGGTTGTATAAATGTTATTATCATGCCTATGATGGTTACTGAAAAAAAAAACATCTATATGGCTGAATATGGACTTACGGACACTAATCACGCAAAAATAGAATCCATGCATGAGTAAAGTGCTCCGTTGCAGCTGTATCAAGAGGTTAGCGGCTGCACTGATGAAGCTGGTTCCAGATCAGATCCAACCAGCAGAGGAAACAGAGACAGGAGGCTGGAGCAAGACCAGCTGGAGCACAGCAATAACAACATCTAAGTGCCATTAGGAAGGCTCACACTGCAGGATTTAAACACAAGTCAACATGTGGATCGCTACAAATGATGCAAGCATGGACGTCTGTAATAAGATGCATCCTTCCTCCAGCGTTAAGGAAAACATATTGTTGGTGTAACAGCATGGCTTTACAAAATTTAAAACTGGCGCCCCCGTCAGGCAATTGTTTAAACTCCAGACTCCTCCTCCACTTTTCTGCTGGCCAAACACACCTAACTCACTGAGAACACCCTGATACAGTACATACACTAACATACACTGTTGTAACAACACTCACTCAATATATACACACACGTACATTTACTACCTGACACAAAAAAAATACCAGATACATTTAAATGTTTTACAGTATTTACAATGCAGAGTTACATATGCAGCATGAAACAGCAGAGTACACTTTACAATGTGTGTGTGTGTGTGTGTGTGTGTGTGTGTGTGTGTGTGTGTGAGAGTGTGTGTGTGTGTTCCTCAGACCTCCACTGCACGGTCTGAACCCAGTCCCTGAGCCTGCAGAGCCTCCTCTCTCTTCATCTTGGGTTTCTCTGTCCGTGTGTGCCACACCAGCACCTACACAATACACACACACACACACACACACACACACACACACACACACACACACACAATAAATGGACATAAAAATAAAATACTGCAACTACAGTATATCTGAATTTTACATTAGAAAATGTTCTCTAAACTATAATATATGACAAAGGCTCTTCTCTTTTCACACACACACACACACACACACACACACACACACACACACACACACACACACACACACACACACACACACACACACACACACACACACACACACATACTTTAGAGCAGTTGTCCGCTTTAGGCTCCAGTTCATCCATGGTAACCAATCCCTGAAGGAAGCTGCTCTCCAGGAAGCCCATTGGTGCTTCTCCGTCAAAACAGGCCTCTGGATTGGCCAGGACAAGTTTGAGGGACACAGCGAAGCCGGCCATGTCCATCGGGAAGGGGCGACTGGGACGCCAGCCGGTGTGGAAGCGAACCACCTTCAAAGAATCATCAAAAACACAAAATTCTGTATTGGTAATAATTAAGTTGAAGTGATTCGGATGAGAGCCACAAAAAACTATTATTTTTGTTGTCTGTAATTTGGCCAACAAATTCATGGTTTTCTTAAATGAAGCAAAACACAGGCATCATCCCAAGCACCTACCTTTCCTCCTTCAACCACGGGCCGCTCATATTTCATCCCTCCAACCAGTCCCACCGGCCACACTGACACTCGCTGGGTACTCCTCATCTGACACAAGACCAGAGCACATTTGTTTTTCTTCTTTAATCATGGCACATTTAAAACGGACACTTCCTCAGCTGTAGGCTTTGGCAGACATCAGTAAAAACACATTCACACTCCAACCCTCACCTCTTCAAATATCTGCAGGCTGTATGTGTTATCGTCATCAGCAAAATAAATCACTCCCTGCTGGTTGTCTCCTCCTGGCTGAGCCCTTCTGTCCTCTCTGAGCCACCGTAGACCCTCGTTCCTCTGCTCAACTCCACGAGGTTTCAGCCAACTAGGGTCACCCTGAGGTGGAGAGTGAGCATTCAGACCCAACATCTAAAAACAGTCTTTCGTTCATACTAAAATGAGGAAAAATACTGAATACCACATTGCAAGACTATGTGTTTGATTCAAACCTAAGAAGCCATTAAATGTAGATGATGGACTGATTTGATTTTTGTCTCCACTGATGGCTGCCATGTCTCTACCCACCTCCTGCAGTTTGCGGTCCTTGGCGGTGGGCATGTGCAGGTGTGTGTAGGTCAGGCCACTCTTCACCAGGAGGTCAGTTACTAGTGGCGTCTTGTGCGGCGAATCCTCCACCACGATCCAGTGGAGCTGAGGAACATGGAGGAACGTCTGGGACAGACGAGTCAGCTCGGCCTTCTGCACCAGCCTGACAAGGACAGGCAGAAATCAGAGGAACCGCGTGCTTGCGTGTGAGAGAAAAATAGACGGTAACAGAGGACGATGGAGATGAAGTAGGCGAGTGAGCAGGAAGTGAGGTAAGGAAACGGGCCTCCCCTGGCCTACCTTGCGTATGTTGGGGTGATGACAAAGATGGTGGGTTTGGCTGGTTGTTTCTGTGGTTGCTTGGTCACATCTGACTTCCTCATCTGCTCCTGAAGACGGTGCAGCTCCCCCCGCAGCCGAGATATGGTACGGTCTTTAGGCAAGTCATGCTCTGAGCAGTCGCAGCGCTGACCTGCAAAGGGTTCAACAGACATGACAGTTTAAAAGTACAAAAGGGATAAAAAAAATAAAAAGGGATTTCCCTGCTCGTACAACTCAGATACACAAGCTCTGCTTTGACTGTTTGTTTCATTTTGTGTGTTTGTTAACCTCTCTTGCCCAACTTTAAGATCAGCCATATTACTATTTACTCTCCCTAACGAGGACCATAATGTCAATACACGTTTATCCTTAAAATGTTTTTATCCTAAGCATTTCTTCTTGTATGTCAGGACAGAGTGATGGCCGTGTTTACCTTTATTATTGTCAAATATATCTTAAACACATATTATTCTGATGGATCAAGTCTTGATAGACCTATTTCACAGCGAGCATTAGGACATGTCAAAGTAGGCAAATCCCAGGGGTTATCTAATAGCATTTACGATAGCTGCATTCTACTTAGAGGAAGCCCTGGTATTGTGCATGCTTGCTTACTGGAATAGCTTTCTGGGACACTTAATGGTACAGAGACATCAATTTCACCTGTGGTTTCCTTACCGTGACGGGTCAAAATGTCTGCTGTGCAAAAAAAGGTCCATTGAGACTGCGTGGTGACCACTTACCAAGCTGCATCAGTGCATAGACGAGGCCCAGGAGGGAGACCATGAAGTAGAGCACAAACACAGTCTTCAGCTTCAGCTTCATCCTCGTTGCCATGGTACCCTAACCAGTTGAAAGGATGACAATATGAGACATTGAAAGCATTACTTGTCACAAAGCATTGCTATAAAGGTTTTATTTTATTTATTTTTTTATTCTTATCAGTTGTTATTTTGTCTTGTGGCTGTGGAGATTGTAACTGAGAATCTTAATGTGTTGAAATGTACCAAAATTCAGTTTCTCAACTGGCAGTCAACATTTAGCTAACTAACTAAGAGGGAAAGCATTCCCATTTCATTTTAACCAGACATTTTCGGAGGCTTACTGTAAAACGTTGAAGCAGAGGGTCGGATTATGTACGCTATCCCTGAGGAGGTCGGCTAATATGAATATGCTCGATTAAAAAAAACAGTTAGCTAAGGTATGTTAGCCTGACAATTGGTTTTAACAGAAAAAAAAAAGTCGACTATAATTTCCATGCACTTACCAAAGGCGGGAAATCGTGAACGACAGAAGCAGTAGAGCTGAGTTATGACCTTACAGTTTTATGTCATCTTGGAAAGATGTGAGCAAAGGCACCTCAGTGCATCAGAGCAACCATTCATTCGGCTAGCTAACAGCTCAGCTAGGGCATTTTGATTTTTTGCAGCAATGTACCAACAGCTTCCGGTTTCAGTGCAACACAGTAAGGAGTCCCCTCAGAACGTGTGCAATCACAAGTAGTTCCACATGAATCCTGCACAATCGATATGGATGCCTCGTAGAATGCAAAAAAAAGTGTTATAACTGTGGGAGGCCATTTCCACCAATGAGATACATTGTTTTTAAAAAAGATAAAAGGTTAGGCAGGCACAAAAAACCCGACTTATATGGCAAGTCAAAATATGCGATACTAAGGCAAAATTATATTTTGTATTTCCTTTTCCAGGATAAGATGGGCCCTTATATATTCCTATGTTTAGTCCAACGAATAGGGAAATTAAAGATCATAAAATGACAAAAACAAAACAGCATCTCTTGAAAAGTCAAACAACTTTCCTTTATTTGTAACATACAAATAAAACACAAGGCAGAATGACTTAGTTTTCCCTTTCATTGTCGTTTATGGACAGGACTGTAACACTCACTCTCAAACATGGAGTTTTACTTTTAACATCATGTTTAAAAAGTGTTTTACCTGTAAAAGGCAAAGAAATGAAAATGAAGATGGATCCACAACAGCTTATACTGTATATATACACACAGAGAGAAAAAAGACCAAGAGAAGGATCTGTGGTTTTGTGATGGTATGTAACCATTTTCTAAAATAAAAGTACTTAATGACTTAAAATAAACAGGTTAAGTTTAGGCTCACTTACAAACTTAAAGATATTTTCACAAAAGCTTTTTTTTTTTTTTTTTTTTTTTTACTTTCAGTGAGCTTTTTTTTTTTATTTTATTTTTTTTAAAAACAGCCCACCTATCTGGATTTTATGTGACAACTGAGCACTGATCTAGGGTCAGTTCAAACTTTGTGTCATATTCACTTTCATGCAAATTCACATTTCCAAGGCAACAGAGGAGCTTTTTTCTTTTACTGTTAACACATTGTAAAGTCTTAAAAAAAAAAAAAAAAAAATCCCCTCCTGAACAGTGGTGTCATCACATTCTTCAGATCAGTTTCTTTAAATACTATGGCATGACACCCAAACAAAAACTGGCTCTAGTTCAGAGCGGTGGCCAATCCTACCCAGCGAGCATGGCTGTTTAAATAAAACAGATGAGGTTTGATTCCGTTTGATTAACCTGAGAGAGAGACTGTCAGTCGGTTGATATACTACCACTATGTACAACATCCTCTTTGTATTGTAACCTATGCAGTACAAAAAAATGACTTACTGTACTTATCAGAAGGTAGTCTAGAACTAAAACAAGCAATATGTTGTTTAACTGATTTTTTTGTTCATGATCAAACAAGCATGAGACACCAATATGTCCTCTCCAGGTGCTGAATATTTTTTTTTTTTTTGTCTCTACCCAGTCTGGAAACAACCAGAAACTTTTACCCCAGGATCTGGACTTGGGTCATCCAAAAGGGATTTTGGTGATAAATAACATTTTGTTCTATTGTAACAGAGATTATTACAGCATCGAGGTGTAAGAAAGTGTCTGTCAACTTCACATTTCAGTCTCCTCTGTTTCACATACTTTGACCAGGCATTAATCTGTATGACATTTCAAACTGGGCCTTAAAATGACAAAAACATTTCAAAAACATACTAATTGAAGCCCTTCACAGCCACACTAGATAGAGGAATCTTTACATCCACAGCAGTGTGAAGTAATATCTTTTGACACCTCCAGCCTGCAAGTAAAATATGTACAAACTGACTACATTCCTGGAATGAAAGGGTTTTATGGTGGTTTCTAGATTAGGGCTATAGCCGACTGGCACTCTAAACTGTCCAATAATACCCTGAAGGTTTTGTAAACAGATATGGAATCAACCAGATCGAAGCCTTTCTACGTTGACTAGTAATGTGGTATCTAAAATCCAAAGTGGGACTGCTACAAGAATCTCGGCAGTAAGATTATTCTGGACCAACTTCAAGGGAATGGGCAGCAGATGTACAGTACAAATCTTAACAGTACTGACTTTGTGCCAAGATGCTTTAAGGAATACCAAACTAAAGCGTTTAAAATTTCACACAACATCCCCCATCACACACTTCTAACATGCACTGATGTTCATGGGAGAAGGTATGACATATTAAAGTAATGCCATTAGACCAACATGAGGATCTTAGATGCGCGTTCAAACGTTCAGAAGCCGTTGATCAAAAGTTTTGTTTAACCTTTCTAAAGTTTTTTTGTCATACAAACTAATGACAGTGGGCTGGGAAAACAGGTGATGACTGAGGAGAAGAAGAATAAACTAAAAAAAAAAAAAAAAAAAAAAAAAAACTAGACGTGCTCTGCAATCATTTTTTATCACCCATCCATCAAATCTATGTTCCCTCCTCCAAGTTCATAGCATTCATCAGCTTCAGATGGCCACGTAATGAAACGGTGACTTCTACCAATCCTCATCCATGTTAAATCAATATGATTTGCTCATGCTAACAAAATGTGTAAGAGAAGGGATGGAGGATGGTTGTGGTATTTTTTTTAAATACAGCTAAGAAAAAGGTATCGTCAACATCAACTTGTTTATCATTAGTACCTCTTGGAAACGAAGTGAACGAAGAGGCGAGCAGGCGTGAGCAATTGTACAAAGAGGACTAAAGATGAGAGCGACAACGAGGGGTCTGCGGTCATTGTTCGCCGCCTTTCGGACATGGAGGGAGAACAGGGGCGGAAAGAACAGGAGAAAGGAAAGGCGGATGACATTTTACAGAAGTGAAGCATGGAAACAAGAAAAAGAAGGTGGGAAGAAGGCGGGCGAATGACTTCATGGATTTAAGACCCCGTGTCTTCAGTGAAGCAGAAAACAGAGTTTCAGCTCATGACATGTGCCTCTGATGAGGAAATACGGCCGAGGATGAACGCAAGATGAACATCTGAATGAGCAAGAGGGTCATACTCGGATTATTTTCTGGGTTGGATGCAGATAGACAGCAACAGATCGTGAGAAATGAAATGTGTTATACTCACTCACTGGGGAAGTTGGAGAAAGCATCATGAAGAAAAAGGGCAATCGTGGACATCTTGTCTCATACGTTATAGAAATTAAAAGCAGGGGAGAGGCCTACAGATGAAAGGTATCACCTGATTAGAGAAGATGGGTGGTGCTAAGAGGGTACTGTAACGGTAGTATAATGGGACGATATGGTTCAAAACAGTGCAGTTGCTGCTAGAAAAGGACTTACAAGCCATACGTGCATATATTTTACAGCACAGCAGGGCTCCTCAGACTGTTTTTCTGGGACCCAAATGTGAGTACATTCAGCCTAATCCTGGGACCCTGGTTCAGTGAAACCAGCCGGTAGTCTCAGTGCGAGGTCCCAAAGAAAGCAGGGGCTGTATAACAGAAACTGACTAGCTCTTCTTATCTGCTTACTATACATAGTCATTTGAGTGAGGGCATGATCTATTTGGAAAAAAAGGTACTATGAAATCTTGACATGAGGTAGGAAGTTTCTATAATACAGCCTTAGGCCAGGTCCCAAGCCATAGTTTAAGAAGCGCTGCAGAAGGCTTGAATACGGTACAGCACGTGAGGAGATGAGAGCAGGGTGGGATGAGGTTCATTGCAGTGGTAGAGAGTGTCAGCAATGCCTTAGCTTTTTCTCGACTGGGGAATACTAATTGTCATCATTAACTGGGATAAGAGAATGTGAAAAGATGGCTTGGACATTGAACCAACAAGTAAGAAAGAAAGAACAGGAGCTATGTGTGAAAGCCCACACTTCATACTGCTTTTGGAGCAGGAATACACAACAAAAAAAAACAAAAAACACAAATCTCAATCCATAATGCGACACCCAACATCTGTAGCCAGATATTCCACAATCGGTTCATTTTTAAAAACGGCACTCTACAGCCGGTCAAACTCAAAACGCTTGCAGAGTAGGAGGCAGCTCAAGCTTTCACACACAGCCATGTAAGTTGCTGGCTTTTAACCAATCAGAAACAGGTAGAAGTGGAGCGGATCAGTGGCAGCAGCCCCCGCAGTGCCCACCCCCGTGGGTATGTCCTGCCGAGGCCTCGCCGTGTTTGGTCCGCCGGCTGAGGATCTCGTAAGAGCAGTCGTCGCCGCAGCAACCGGACATGCTTGGCGAAGTCTCATCGATCTCAAACCTAAATGTGTGGAGAGAGGGGTCAGTTAACAAGGGTGAAGGAGGTCGGAGAAGCTGTTCTGAATGAAGTGGGAGAGTCTTACTGGGACTTTGTCTTATTCACCGTATCCCCCACAGTTAGATAAGTCCATACATACCCTTCTCATCTCCCTGCGGTTACCTCCAGGATCTGTGCTAAGCTAGGCTAGCTGTGGGAGCGTCAGACAGAGTTACAACACACACGGAGATGAGAAGGGTATGTGTGGACTTATCTAACTCTGGGGGATACGGTGAATAAGACAAAGTCCCAATAAGTCGCCGTGTTCCTTTAACGTTAAACTTCCCATTTCTGATTTCATTGATTCATTTGAAAAAAATAAAGTAGTAGCCAGTATACTCACTGTAAAGCTTCTCTGAAGAACTGGTAAGCCCCGTGGTTGTGTTTGAAAACTGTCAACATCACTTTCTTCATCTGTGTACTGGACAGAAAGAGCAAGAGAGCAGAAAGGAAACATATTCACTGACAGATGTGACCGACATATGGCCTGTGGAGTTTCTTGTTAACGCACTAAAGCTGTGTTTGCATTCAGTGTTTCTCACCAAAACACAGTGTCTGTATCTTTGAGGTCTAAAACTCAAAAGCATTTCCCTCGTGCAAAGGTGATTTTTAAAATATTTTAAAATCATATATCGTTTGCTAGAATACTATTACCACTAATCCAGATTCACTCGGTTATTTGTCAACAAAGCATCTGTAAATTGGTAAACCCCTTTTGGGAAGAAGTTGTAGAACGCATAGGGACTGGCATAGGTTTTATTATAACTAAAACACAGAGGTTGTGCCTGTTAGGGGACCAGGCAGAATTGTTACAAGTTTCAAAATATGATTTGGCAGTAATAAAAGTTGGGGTTGTAACGGCCATTCGAGTGATCCTACGAGTGTGGAAAAGTACCTCCCCCCCAGAATTTAAACAATGGCTGGAACTTATGTCAGAAATTGCATCATATGAACACATGCTATCCAGAATTAATAATGAAAATGAAGGATTTAAGAGGTCATGGGATCACTTTTTTGCCTATGGTATTGCTGGTATATAGTAATGATAAGAGATGTACCACTGTGGTTGCTGGACTCATTCTCTTATTTATTTATTTTTGTTGTTTTTTACTATTATTACTTATTTTGATCCCAAGTGTATGTATGGGACTTTATACATATTATTGTACCACAACAATGCTGTCAGTTCTGTTCTGATAGACTAAAACTCAATAAAAGAAAAAACTTGAATTATAAAAAAAAACAAAAAAAAACAAAGCATCTGAATTTCACACATCATGATCACCATGATGGCAGCTGTAGATTGTACCTGTTAGCGATGAGCTGTAGTATCTGGATGAGGAACTTTCCCAGTCCTTTCCTCCGCACTCTGCTCTCTAACTGCACCTCATAGCTTTAGAAGTTAGACAAGTTAGACCAGAGTGAAGAAAAAAAAAAAAAAAGAAGAAATACAGCTTTTCTCCAGTTGTGGAAACAAATAAAAACTTAAATCCACAAACTTGTGGCAGGGTGCTTACCAATATAAAACCTCCTCCCCACACTCCACGTCGAATCGGAAGTGAGAGAAGGCCACAGGGGCGGAGTCGCCGTCGCGGGCCAGTAGGTACCACGCCCTCTCGTCGTTCATCTCCTCCCTCTTTTCCCTCTCCTTCCAACCCCACTCGCTCTGCTCGTACCTGCAGCACAGCAGATAAAACGAAAATGGGTCATCTCAAACGTGACCTGGCATGCTAATTTTACACTCGCATTTCTCCCCATCATCATCATCATCATCATCATCATCATCATCATGATGCCCTGGCAGTGCCGCTCAGAAAGGACACGTTTTCTAAGTGGAACAAATTTAGTTTCGACTGACTGGCTGCCATTTGCTAAACTGAACACTACTCAAATTCTGGCAACGTGAGAGAAGATAAATTGTAGTAACTTCTCTGCCTGAAATGTCTAAAATATGTCTGCAATATGATTTAATTCATACTCGTATATGTACGTTTGATGTCACTCTCCAAAGAATGTCTGGCTTGTCTGCACTTCTTCTTCCATCTATTTTCAGCCGTGATTTACCACTCATATCTTTGCAAACCTGTTCATCCCTGTTAAAGCTGGGTCACTCTGTTCCTGAACTACACCTTGAACTACTAGAACAGACTTCTTACAGTGTCTGCATGTTGGCTCTGGTGAGTTCGAAGGCCCACTCCACAGACAGCGGGTTGAGGGAGGTCACTCTCTTACACTCTATCTGCAGGTTCAGCCTGGATGAAAAGACAAGTAAACAGGGTCAATAACGGTGTGTGTGTGTGTGTGTGTGTGTGTGTGTGTACAGTATGTGATTCTGTAGTAAAGTGAGAGAAATACTAAATGAAGACCAGACAGAAATACCACCAGCAGACCAACCAAAATGAAACAAGTATGTATTTCTGGAAACACTGTGTAAGTCCTTTGTAGGCGTCCAAAGCATTGCATACCCATTTCTGTCGTACTTTTTGAAGGCTGGGAAGGCAGCCAGTGGGTCATCAAGCTGTGAGGAGAAGAGGCAAAATTAGCTTTAAGGCCATTCAGAGACAGAAAATGATCAAGTCTTTTCCCCTTCCATGTCCGAGTCTTACTACACTGCCCCCCCCATTGAAACACTGCCATTTCAGTGTTCAGAGACGCTTTTGCTTTGACATTTATTGTACACATATTTCAAAAGACACTGGGGCTGTGGCTTTTAATTTGCCCTTACAGCTAAAAATGTAAGTGGACTGTGAAATTAGTCGATCAAAATAAATCAGCACCTTTTAATAATCGATCAATCATTTTTCCAGCAAAAAATTACAAATATTAGCTGTTTTTAGCTTCTCAAAAGTTCAAAAGTTGGCCATTTCTCTTGGTCTTAAATGATAGTAAACTAAATATATAATTTGGGTTTTGAACTGTTGCTTGGACAAACCAAGATATTTGAAGACGTCATTATGGGGAATTTAAGTAGGCATTTTGACCGTTTTCTGACATTTTATTGATTAAGAAGGCAGATTATTCGCTAAAGGCAGATTATTCGTTAAATGAACATGATCGTTAGTTGCTCTACACTGCTGTATTTTCAAATTAAACT